>NW_019263346.1:0-16447 GCF_002742605.1 Olea europaea var. sylvestris
AATTGCCAAAATCCCTCATACGTCACGACGAAGTGGTGAGTTCAATCCAAAACGGTCGCTACATTTCCAAAAAGTACATATGGACCCAAAACGGAAACCATGTGCAAAAGATACGCTTAATTCTTTGTACGCCGACAATCCAAGCGATCCAAATATGCAAGTGCTCATTCTTCCGAAAAATGGCCGAAATCCCTCATACGTCACGAAGAAATGGTGAGTTCAATCCAAAACGGTCGCTACATTTCCAAAAAGTTCTTATGGGCCCAAAACGAACACCGTGTGCAAAAGTTATGCTCAATTCTTCGTCCGCCGACTCTCCGAGCGTTCTAAATCCCCAAGTGCTCATTCGTTTGAAAAATCAACAAAATCTCGCGTACGTCACGATGAAGTTGTGTGTTTAATAAAAAACGGTCGCTACATTTCCAAAAAGTACTTATGGGCCCAAAACGGACACCGTGTGCAAAAGTTACGCTCAATTCTTCGTACGTCAACAATCCAAGCGTTCCAAATATGCAAGTGCTCATTCTTTCAAAAAATAGCCAAAATCCCTCATAAATCACGACGAAGTGGTGAGTTCAATCCAAAATGGTCGCTACATTTCCAGAAAGTTCTTGTGGGCCCAAAACGGACACCGTGTGCAAAAGTTACGCTCAATTCTTCGTCCGCCGACACTCCAAGCGTTCTAAATATGCAAGTGCTCATTCTTTCGAAAAATGGCCAAAATCCCTCGTACGTCACGACGAAGTGGTGAGTTCTATCCAAAACGGTCGCTACATTTCCAAAAAGTTCTTATGGGCCCAAAACGGACACCATATGCAAAGGTTACTCTCAATTCTTTGTCCGCCAACTCTCCAAGCGTTCTAAATATACAAGGGCTCATTCCTTCCAAAAATGGCCAAAATCACTCGTACGTCACGATGAAGTGGTGAGTTCAATCCAAAACGATCGCTACATTTCCAAAAAGTTCTTATGGGCACAAAACGGTCACTATGTGCAAAAGTTACGCTCAATTCTTCGTCCGTCGACTCTCCAAGCGTTCTAAATATACGAGCACTCACTCTTTCAAAAAATGGCCAAAATCACTCGTACGTCACGATGAAGTAGTATGTTCAATCCAAAACGGTCGCTACATTTCCAAAAAGTACTTATGGGCCCAAAATGGACACGTGGGCAAAAGTTACGCTCAATTCTTCGTACACCGACAATCCAACCGTTCAAAATATGCAAGTGCTCATTCTTTCAAAAAATGGTCGAAATCCCTCATACGTCACGACGAAGTGGTGAGCTCAATCCAAAACGGTCACTACATTTCCAAAAATTACTTATGGGCCAAAAACGGACACCGTGTGCAAAAGTTACGCTCAATTCTTCGTCCGCCGACTCTCCAAGCGTTCTAAATATTCAAGCGCTCATCCATTCAAAAAATGGCCAAAATCCCTCGTACGTTACGGCAAAGTGGTGAGTTCAATCCAAAACGGTCGCTACATTTCCAAAATGTACTTATGGGCCCAAAACGGACGCCGTTTGCAAAAGTTACGCTCAATTCTTCGTACGGTGACAATCCAAGCGTTCCAAATGTGCAAGTGCTCATTCTTTCGAAAGATTGCCAAAATCCCTCATACGTCACGACGAAGTGGTGAATTCAATCCAAAACGGTCGCTACATTTCCAAAAAGTACATATGGGCCCAAAACAGAAACCGTGTGCAAAAGTTATGCTCAATTCATCGTACGTCGACAATCCAAGCGATCCAAATATGCAAGTGCTCATTCGATCGAAAAATGGCTGAAATCCCTCATACGTCATGATGAAGTGGTGAGTTCAGTCCAAAACGGTCCCTACATTTCCAAAAAGTTTTATGGGCCCAAAACGGACACCGTGTGCGAAAGTTACGCACAACTCTTCGTAAGCCGACTCTCCAAGCGTTCTAAATATGCAAGTGCTCATTCTTTTGAAAAATTGCCAAAATCCCTCGTACGTCACGATGAAGTGGTGAGTTCAATCCAAAATGATCGCTACATTTCCAAAAGGTTCTTATGGGCCCAAAACGGACATCGTGTGAAAAAGTTACGCTCAATTCTTCTTCCGTCGACTCTCCAAGCGTTCTAAATATGCAAGCCCTCAATCTTTCAAAAAATGACCAAAATCCCTCGTACGTCATGATGAAGTGGTGAGTTCAATCCAAAACGGTCGCTACATTTCCAAAAAGTACTTATGGGCCTAAAACGGACGCCGTTTGCAAATGTTACGCTCAATTCTTTGTACGGCGACAATCCACCTGTTCCAAATATGCAAGTGCTCATTCTTTTGAAAAGTGGTCAAAATCCGTCATACGTCACGACGAAATAGTGAGTTCAATCCAAAGCGGTAGCTACATTTCCAAAAAGTTCTTATGGGCCCGAAACGGACACCGTGTGCAAAAGTTACGCTCAATTCTACGTCCGCCGACTCTCCAAGCGTTCTAAATATCCAAGTGCTCATTCTTTTGAAAAATCACCAAAATCCTACGTACGTCACGATGAAGTTGTGAGTTCAATCAAAAATGGTCGCTACATTTCCAAAAACTACTTATGGGCCCAAAACGGACACCGTGTGCAAAAGTTACACTCAATTCTTTGTGCGCCGGCAATCCAAGCGTTCCAAATATACAAGTGCTCACTCTTTCAAAAAATAGCTAAAATCTCTCATACGTCACGACTATGTGGTGGGTTCAATCCAAAACGGTCGCTACATTTCCAAAAAGTTCTTATGGGCACAAAACGGTCACTGTGTGCAAAAGTTACGCTCAATTCTTCGTCCGTCGACTCTCCAAGCGTTCTAAATATACGAGCGCTCACTCCTTCGAAAAATGGCCAAAATCACTCGTACGTCACGATGAAGTAGTATGTTCAATCCAAAACGGTCGCTACATTTCCAAAAAGTACTTATGGGCCCAAAACGGACACGTGGGCAAAAGTTACGCTCAATTCTTCGTACACCGACAATCCAACCGTTCAAAATATGCAAGTGCTCATTCTTTCAAAAAATGGCCAAAATCCCTCATACGTCACGACGAAGTGGTGAGTTCAATCCAAAACGGTCGCTACATTTTCAAAAAGTACTTATGGGCCAAAAACGGACATCGTGTGCAAAAGTTACGCTCAATTCTTCGTCTGCCGACTCTCCAAGCGTTCTAAATATTCAAGCGCTCATCCTTTCAAAAAATGGCCAAAATCCCTCGTACGTTACGGCAAAGTGGTGAGTTCAATCCAAAACGGTCGCTACATTTCCAAAAAGTACTTATGGGCCCAAAACGGACGCCGTTTCCAAAATTTACTCTCAATTCTTCGTACGGCGACAATCCAACCGTTCCAAATATGAAAATGCTCATTCTTTCGAAAAGTGGTCAAAATCCCTCATACGTCACGACGAAATGGTGAGTTCAATCCAAAACGGTAGCTACATTTCCAAAAAGTTCTTATGGGCCCAAAACGGACACCGTGTGCAAAAGTTACGCTCAATTCTACGTCCGCCGACTCTCCAAGCATTCTAAATATCCAAGTGCTCATTCTTTTGAAAAATCACCAAAATCCCACGTACGTCACAATGAAGTTGTGAGTTCAATCAAAAACGGTCGCTGTATTTCCAAAAACTACTTATGGGCCCAAAACGGACACCGTGTGCAAAAGTTACGCTCAATTCTTTGTGCGCCGACAATCCAAGCGTTCCAAATATACAAGTGCTCACTCTTTCAAAAAATAGCTAAAATCCCTCATACATCACGACTATGTGGTGGGTTCAATCCAAAACGGTCGCTACATTTCCAAAAAGTTCTTGTGGGCCCAAAACGGACACCGTGTGCAAAAGTTAGGCTCAATTCTTCGTCCGCCGACTCTCCAAGCGTTCTAAATATGCAAGTGCTCGTTCTTTTGAAAAATGGCCAAAATCCCTTGTACGTCACGATGAAGTTATGTGTTCAATCCAAAACGATCGCTACATTTCCAAAAAGTTCTTATGGGCCCAAAACGGACACTGTGTGCAAAAGTTACACTCAATTCTTCATCCGCCGACTCTCCAAGCGTTCTAAATATACGAGCCCTCACTCCTTCGAAAAATGGCCAAAATCACTCGTGCGTCACGATGAAGTAGTGTGTTCAATCCAAAATGGTCGCTACATTTCCAAAAAGTACTTATGGGCCCAAAACGGACACGTGGGCAAAAGTTACGCTCAATTCTTCGTACACCGACAATCCAACCATTCAAAATATGCAAGTGCTCATTCTTTCAAAAAATGGCCGAAATCCCTCAAACATCACGACGAAGCGGTGAGTTCAATCCAAAACGGTCGCTACATTTTCAAAAAGTACTTATGGGCCCAAAACGGACACTGTGTGCAAAAGTTACGCTCAATTCTTCGCCCGTCGACTCTCCAAGCGTTCTAAATATACAAGCGCTCATCCTTTCGGAAAATGACCAAAATCCCTAGTACGTTACGACAAAGTGGTGAGTTCAATCCAAAATGGTCGCTACATTTCGAAAGAGTACTTATGGGCCCAAAACGGACGCCGTTTGCAAAAATTACGCTCAATTCTTCGTACGGTGACAATCCAAGCGTTCCAAATGTGCAAGTGCTCATTCTTTCGAAAGATCGCCAAAATCCCTCATACGTCACGATGAAGTGGTGAATTCAATCAAAAATGGTCGCTACATTTCCAAAAAGTACATATGGGCACAAAACAGAAACCGTGTGCAAAAGTTACGCTCAATTCATCGTACGCCGACAATCCAAGTGATCCAACTATGCAAGTGCTCATTCTTTCGAAAAATGGCTGAAATCACTCACACGTCATGATGAAGTGGTGAGTTCAGTCCAAAACGGTCCCTACATTTCCAAAAAGTTCTTATGGGCCCAAAACGGACACCGTCTGCGAAAGTTACGCACAATTCTTCGTAAGCCGACTCTCCAAGCGTTATAAATATGCAAGTGCTCATTCTTTTGAAAAATTGCCAAAATCCCTCGTACGTCACGATGAAGTGGTGAGTTCAATCCAAAACGGTCGCTACAGTTCCAAAAAGTACTTATGGGCCGAAAACGGACACCGTGTGCAGAAGTTACGCTCAATTCTACGTCCGCCGACTCTCCAAGCGTTCTAAATATGCAAGCGCTCATTCCTTCGAAAAAGGACCAAAATCCCTCGTACGTCACGACGAAGTGGTGAGTTCAATCCAAAACGGTCGCTACATTTCCAAAAAGTTCTTATGGGCCCAAAACGGACGCCGTTTGCAAAAGTTACGCTCAATTCTTCGTACGGCGACAATCCAACCATTCCAAATATGCAAGTGCTCATTCTTTCGAAAAATGGCTGAAATCCCTCATACGTGACGACGAAATGGTGAGTTCAATCCAAAACGGTAGCTACATTTCCAAAAAGTTCTTATGGGCCCAAAACGGACACCGTGTGCAGAAGTTACGCTCAATTCTACGTCCGCCGACTCTCCAAGCGTTCTAAATATCCAAGTGCTCATTCTTTTGAAAAATCACCAAAATCCCACGTACGTCACGATGAAGTTGTGAGTTCAATCAAAAACGGTCGCTACATTTCCAAAAACTACTTATGGGCCTAAAACGGACCCGTGTGCAAAAGTTACGCTCAATTCTTTGTACGCCAACAATCCAAGCGTTCCAAATATACAAGTGCTCACTCTTTCAAAAAATAGCTAAAATCCCTCATACGTCACAACTATGTGGTGGGTTCAATCCAAAACGGTCGCTACATTTCCAAAAAGTTCTTGTGGGCCCAAAACGGACACCGTGTGCAAAAGTTACGCTCAATTCTTCGTCCGCCGACTCTCCAAGCGTTCTAAATATGCAAGTGCTCATTCTTTCGAAAAATGGCCAAAATCCCTTGTACACCACGATGAAGTGGTGAGTTCTATCCAAAATGATCGCTACATTTCCAAAAAGTTCTTATGGGCCCAAAACGAACACCGTGTGCAAAAGTTACACTCAATTCTTTGTCCGCCGACTCTCCAAGCGTTCTAAATATACAACGGCTCATTCCTTCCAAAAATGGCCAAAATCACTCGTACGTCACGACGAAGTGGTGAGTTCAATCCAAAACGGTCGCTACATTTCCAAAAAGTTCTTATGGGCCCAAAACGGACACCATGTGCAAAAGTTACGCTCAATTATTCGTCTGCCGACTCACCAAGCGTTCTAAATATACAAGTACTCGTTCCTTCGAAAAATGGCCAAAATCACTCGTACGTAACGACGAAGTAGTGTGTTCAATCTAAAACGATCGCTACAATTCCAAAAAGTACATATGGGCCCAAAACGGACACCGTGTGCAAAAGTTACGCTCAATTCTTCGTACGCCGACTCTCCCAGTGTTCTAAATATGCAAGTGCTCATTCCTTCGAAAAATCGCTGAAATTCGTCGTACGTCACGACGAAGTGGTGAGTTCAATCCAAAACGGTCACTACATTTCCAAAATGTTCTTATGGGCCCAAAACGGATGCCGCTTGCAAAAGTTACGCTCAATTCTTTGTACGGCGACAATCCAACCGTTCCAAATATGATAGTGCTCATTCTTTCAAAAAATGGCCGAAATCCTTCATACGTCACGACGAAGTGGTGAGTTCAGTCCAAAACGGTCGCTACATTTCCAAAAAGTACTTATGGGCCCAAAACGGACACCGAGTGCAAAAGTTACGCTCAATTCTTCGTACGCCGACTCTCCAAGTGTTCTAAATATGCAAGTGCTCATTCCTTCGAAAAATCGCTGAAATTCGTCGTACGTCACGACGAAGTGGTGAGTTCAATCCAAAACGTTCGCCACATTTCCCAAAAGTTCTTATGGGCCCAAAACGAACACCGTGTTCAAAAGTTACGCTCAATTCATCGTCAGCCGACAATCCAAGCGTTCTAAATATGCAAGTGCTCATTCTTTCGAAAAATCGCCAAAATCTCTCGTACGTCACGATGAAGTGGTGAGTTCAATCCAAAACGTTCGCCACATTTCCCAAAAGTTCTTATGGGCCCAAAACGGACACCGTGTGCAAAAGTTACGCTCAATTCTTCGTACGCCGACAATCCAAGCGATCCAAATATTCAACTGCTCATTCTTTCGAAAAACGGCCGAAATCCCTCATACGTCACGATGAAGTGGTGAGTTTAATCCAAAACGGTCGCTACATTTCCAAAATGTTCTTATGGGCCCAAAACGGATGCCGCTTGCAAAAGTTAAGCTCAATTCCTTGTACGGCGACAATCCAACCGTTCCAAATATGATAGTGCTCATTCTTTCAAAAAATGGCCGAAATCCCTCATACGTCACGACGAAGTGGTGAGTTCAGTCCAAAACGGTCGCTACATTTTCAAAAAGTACTTATGGGCCCAAAACGGACACCATGTGCAAAAGTTACACTCAATTCTTCGTACTCCGACAGTCCATGCGTTCCAAATATGCAAGTGCTCATTCTTTCGAAAAATGGCCGAATTCCCTCATACGTCACGATGAAGTGGTGAGTTCAATCCAAAATGGTCGCTACATTTCAAAAAAGTACTTATGGGCCCAAAACGGACACCGAGTGCAAAAGTTACGCTCAATTCTTCGTACGCCGACTCTCCAAGTGTTCTAAATATGCAAGTGCTCATTCCTTTGAAAAATCGCTGAAATTCATCGTACGTCACGACGAAGTGGTGAGTTCAATCCAAAACGTTCGCCACATTTCCCAAAAGTTCTTATGGGCCCAAAACGAACACCGTGTTCAAAAGTTACGCTCAATTCATCGTCCGCCGACAATCCAAGCGTTCTAAATATGCAAGTGCTCATTCTTTCAAAAAATCGCCAAAATCTCTCGTACGTCACGATGAAGTGGTGAGTTCAATCCAAAACGGTCGCTCCATTCCCAAAAAGTAGTTATGGGCACAAAACGGACACCGTGTGCAAAAGTTATGCTCAATTCTTCGTACGCCGACAATCCAAGCGTTCCAAATATGCAATGGCCGAAATCCCTCATACGTCACGACGACGTGGTGAGTTCAATCTAAAACGGTCGCTACATTTCCAAAAAGTTCTTATGGGCCCAAAACGGACACCGTGTGCAAAAGTTACGCTCAATTCTTCGTCCGTTGACTCTCCAAGCGTTCTAAATATACAAGCGCTCATTCTTTCGAAAAATGGCCAAAATCCCTCGTACGTCACGACGAAGTGGTGAATTCAATCCAAAACGGTCGCCACATTTCCAAAAAGTACTTATGGGTCCAAAACGGACGCCGTTTGCAAAAGTTACGCGCAATTCTTCGTCCGGCGACTCTCCAAGCGTTCTAAATATACAAGCGGTCATTCCATTAAAAAATGGCCAAAATCACTAGTACGTCATGACGAAGTAGTGTGTTCAATCCAAAACGGTCGCTACATTTCCAAAAAGTACTTATGGACCCAAAACGGACACGTGTGCAAAAGTTACGCTCAATTATTCGTACGCCGACAATCCAAGCATTCCAAATATGCAAGTGCTCATTCTTTTGAAAAATGGACGAAATCCCTCATACGTCACGACGAAGTGGTGAGTTCAATCAAAAACGGTCGCTACATTTTCAAAAAGTACTTATGGCCCAAAACGGACGCCGTTTGAAAAAGTTATGCTCAATTCTTCGTCCGCTGACTCTCCAAGCATTCTAAATATGCAAGCGATCATTCTTTCGAAAAATGGCCAAAATCCCTCGTACTTCACGATGAAGTGGTGAGTTCAATCCAAAACGGTTGCTACATTTTCAAAAAGTACTTATGGGCCCAAAACGGACGCCGTTTGCAAAAGTTACGCTCAATTCTTCGTACGCCGACTCTCCAAGCGTTCTAAATATGCAAGTGCTCATTCTTTTGAAAAATCGCCAAAATCCCATGTACATCACGATGAAGTGGTGAGTTCAATCCAAAACGGTCGCTACATTTCCAAAAAGTTCTTATGGG
The DNA here is from genome assembly GCF_002742605.1 of Olea europaea var. sylvestris. Classification (NCBI taxonomy): domain Eukaryota; kingdom Viridiplantae; phylum Streptophyta; class Magnoliopsida; order Lamiales; family Oleaceae; genus Olea; species Olea europaea. The sequence goes on from NW_019263346.1 coordinate 8,958, forward strand.
CCCAAAACGGACACCGTGTGCAAAAGTTACGCTCAATTCTTCGTCCGCCGACTCTCCAAGCGTTGTAAATATACAAGCGCTCATTCTTTCAAAAAATGGCCAAAGTCCCTCGTGCATCACGACGAAGTGGTGAGTTCAATCCAAAACGGTCGCTACATTTCCAAAAAGTACTTATGGGCCCAAAACGGACGTCGCTTGCAAAAGTTACACTTAATTCTTTGTACGGCGACAATCCAACCGTTCCAAATATGATAGTGCTCATTCTTTCAAAAAATGGCCGAAATCCCTCATACGTCACGATGAAGTGGTGAGTTCAGTCTAAAACGGTCGCTACATTTCCAAAAAGTACTTATGGGCCCTAAACGGAAATCGTGTGCAAAAGTTACACTCATTTCTTCGTACGGCGACAATCCAAGCGTTCCAAATATGCAAGTGCTCATTCTTTCGAAAAATGGCCAAAATCCCTCATACGTCATGACGAAGTGGTGAGTTCAATCCAAAACGGTCGCTACATTTCCAAAAAGTACTTATGGGCCCAAAACGGACACCGTGTGCAAAAGTTACGCTCAATTCAACGCCCGCCGACAATCCAAGCGTTCAAAATATATAAGTGCTCATTCTTTCAAAAAATCACCAAAATCCCTCGTACGTCACGACAAAGTGGTGAGTTCAATCCAAAACAGTCGCTCCATTTCCCAAAAGTAGTTATGGGCCCATAACGGACACCATTTGCAAAAGTTACGCTCAATTCTTCGTAAGCCGACAATCAAAGCGATCCAAATATGCAAGTGCTCATTCTTTTGAAAAATGGCCGAAATCCCTCATACATCACGACGAAGTGGTGAGTTCAATCCAAAACGGTCGCTACATTTCCAAAAAGTTCTTATGGGTCCAAAATGGACACCGTGTGCAAAAGTTACACTCAATTATTCGTCCGCCGACTCTCCAAGCGTTCTAAATATACAAGCGATCGTTCTTTCGATAAATGGCCAAAATCCCTCGTACTTCAGGACGAAGTGGTGAGTTCAATCCAAAACGTTCGCTACATTTTCAAAAAGTACTTATGGGCCCAAAACGGATGCCGTTTGCAAAAGTTACGCTCAATTCTTCGTACGGCAACAGTCCAAGCGTTTGAAATATGCAAGTGCTCATTCTTTCGAAAAATCACCAAAATCCCTCGTATGTCACGACGAAGTGGTGAGTTCAATCCAAAATGGTCGCTCCATTTCCAAAAAGTAGTTATGGGCCTAACACGGACACCGTGTGCAAAAGTTACGCTCAATTCTTCGTAAGCGGACAATCCAAGCGATCCAAATATGCAAGTGCTCTTTCTTTTGAAAAATGGCCGAAATCCCTCATACATCACGACGAAGTGGTGAGTTCAATCCAAAACGGTCGCTACATTTCCAAAAAGTTCTTATGGGCCCAAAATGAACACCATGTGCAAAAGTTAAACACATTTCTTCGTCCGCCGACTCTCCAAGCGTTCTAAATATGCAAGGGATCATTCTTTCGAAAAATGGCCAAAATCCCTCGTACTTCAGGACGAAGTGGTGAGTTCAATCCAAAACGTTCGCTACATTTTCAAAAAGTACTTATGGGCCCAAAACGGACGCCGCTTGCAAAAGTTACGCTCAATTCTTCGTACGACGACAATCCAACCGTTCCAAATATGCAAGTACTCATTCTTTCAAAAAATGGCTGAAATCCCTCATACGTCACGACGAAATGGTGAGTTCAATCCAAAACGGTCGCTACAATTCCAAAAAGTTCTTATGGGCCCACAACGGACACCGTGTGCAAAAGTTAGGCTCAATTCTTCGTCCGCCGACTCTCCAAGCGTTCTAAATATGCAAGTGCTCATTCTTTTGAAAAATGGCCAAAATCCCTCGTACGTCATGATAAAGTTATGTGTTCAATCCAAACGATCGCTACATTTCCAAAAAGTTCTTATGGGCCCAAAACGGACACGTGTGCAAAAGTTACGCTCAATTCTTCGTACGCCGACAATCCATGCGTTCCAAATATGCAAGTGCTCATTCTTTTAAAAAATGGCCAAAATCCCTCGTACGTCATGACAAAGTGGTGAGCTCAATCCAAAACGGTCGCTACAATTCCAAAAAGTACTTATGGGCCCAAAACGGACACCGTGTGCAAAAGTTACGGTCAATTCTTCGTCCGTCGACTCTCCAAGCGTTCTAAATGTACAAGCGCTCATTCCTTCAAAAAATGGCCAAAATCACTCGTACGTCATGACGAAGTGGTGAGTTCAATCCAAAACGGTCGCTACATTTCCAAAAAGTACTTATGGGTCCAAAACGGACGCCGTTTGCAAAAGTTACGCTCAATTTTTCGTACGGCGACAGTCCAAGCTTTCCAAATATGCAAGTGCTCATTCTTTTGAAAAATGGTCGAAATCCCTCATACATCACGATGAAGTGGTGAGTTCAATCCAAAACGGTCGCTACATTTCCAAAAAGTACTTTTGGGCTAAAAACTGACGCCGTTTGAAAAAGTTACGCTCAATTCTTCGTCCGCTGACTCTCCAAGCGTTCTAAATATACATGCTATCATTCTTATGAAAAATGGCCAAAATCCCTCGTACTTCATGATGAAGTGGTGAGTCCATTTCAAAACGGTTGCTACATTTTCAAAAAGTACTTACGGGCCCAAAACGGACGCCGTTTGCAAAAGTTACGCTCAATTCTTCGTACGCCGACTCTCCAAGCGTTCTAAATATGTAAGTGCTCATTCTTTCGAAAAATCGCCAAAATCCCATGTACGTCACGACGAAGTGGTGAGTTCAATCCAAAACGGTCGCTACATTTCCAAAAAGTTCTTATGGGCCCAAAACGGACACCGTGTGCGAAAGTTACGCACAATTCTTCGTACGCCGACTCTCCAAGCGTTCTAAATATGTAAGTGCTCATTCTTTCGACAAATCGCCAAAATCCCATGTACGTCACGACGAAGTGGTGAGTTCAATCCAAAACGGTCGCTACATTTCCAAAAAGCACTTATGGGCCCAAAACGCAAACCGTGTGCAAAAGTTACGCTCAATTCTTCGTACGCCGACAATCCAAGCGTTCCAAATATGCAAGTGTTCATTCTTTCAAAAAATGGCTGAAATCCCTCATACGTCACGACGAAGTGGTGAGTTCAATCCAAAACGGTCGCTACATTTCCAAAAAGTACTTATGGGCCCAAAACGCAAACCGTGTGCAAAAGTTACGCTCAATTCTTCGTACGCCGACAATCTAATCGATCCAAATATGCAAGTGCTCATTCTTTCAAAAAATGGCTGAAATCCCTCATACGTCATGATGAAGTTGTGAGTTCAATCCAAAACGGTCCCTAGATTTCCAAAAAGTTCTTATGGGCCCAAAACGGATACCGTGTGCGAAAGTTACGCACAATTCTTCGTACGCCGACTCTCCAAGCGTTCTAAATATGCAAGTGCTCATTCTTTTCAATAATCGCCAAAATCCCTCGTACGTAATGACGAAGTGGTGAGTTCAATCCAAAACGGTCGCTACATTTCCAAAAGGTTCTTATGGGCCCAAAACGGACATTGTGTGCAAAAGTTACGCTCAATTCTTCGTCCGCCGACTCTCCAAACTTTCTAAATATACAGGCTCTCATTCTTTTGAAAAATGACCAAAATCCCTCGTACGTCATGACGAAGTGGTGAGTTCAATCCAAAACGGTCGCTACATTTCCAAAAAGTACTTATGGCCCCAAAACGGACGCTGTTTGCAAAAGTTACGCTCAATTCTTCGTACGGCAACAATCAAAACCGTTCCAAATATGCAAGTGCTCATTCTTTCGAAAAATGGCCGAAATCCCTCATACGTCACGACGAAATGGTGAGTTCAATCCAAAACGGTAGCTACATTTCCAAAAAGTTCTTTTGTGCCCAAAACGGACACCGTGTGCAAAAGTTACGCTCAATTCAACGTCTGCCGACTCTCCAAGCGTTCTAAATATCCAAATGCTCATTCTTTTGAAAAATCACCAAAAGCCCGCGTACGTCACGATGAAGTTGTGAGTTCAGTCAAAAACGGTCGCTACATTTCCAAAAACTACTTATGGGCCCAAAACGGACACCGTGTGGAAAAGTTACGCTCAATTCTTTGTACGCTGACAATCCAAGCGTTCCAAATATGCCAGTGCTCACTCTTTCGAAAAATGGCCGAAATCCCTCATACATCACGACGAAGTGGTGAGTTCAATACAAAACGGTCGCTCCCTTTACAAAAAGTAGTTATGGACCCAAAACGGACGCCGTGTGCAAAAGTTACGCTCAATTCTTCGTAAGCCGACAATCCAAGTGATCCAAATATGCAAGTGCTCATTCTTTCGAAAAATGGCCGAAATCCCTCATACATCACGACGAAGTGGTGAGTTCAATCCAAAACGGTCGCTACATTTTCAAAAAGTTCTTATGGGCCCAAAACGGACACCGTGTGCAAAAGTTACGCTCAATTCTTCGTACGCCGACTCTCCAAGCGTTCTAAATATGCAAGTGCTCATTCCTTTGAAAAATCGCTGAAATCCCTCGTACGTCACGACGAAGTGGAGTGTTCAATCAAAAACGGTCGCTACATTTCCAAAAAGTTCTAATGGGCCCAAAACGGACACCGTGTGCAAAAGTTAGGTTCAATTCTTCGTCCGCCGACTCTCCAAGCGTTCTAAATATGCAAGTGCTCATTCCTTTGAAAAATCGCTGAAATCCCTCGTACGTCACGACGAAGTTGTGTGTTCAATCCAAAATGGTCGCTACATTTTCAAAAAGTACTTATGGGCCCAAAACGGACGCCGTTTGCAAAAGTTACGCTCAATTCTTCGTACGGCGACAATCCAACAGTTCCAAATATGCAAGTGCTCATTCTTTCAAAAAGTGGCCGAAATCCCTCATACGTCATGATTAAATAGTGAGTTCAATCCAAACCGGTCGCTACATTTCAAAAATGTTCTTATGGGCCCAAAACGGACACCGTGTGCAAAAGTTAGGTTCAATTCTTCGTCCGCCGACTCTCCAAGCGTTCTAAATGTCCAAGTGCTTGTTCTTTTGAAAAATGGCCAAAATCCCTCATACGTCACGATAAAGATATGTGTTCAATCCAAAACGATCGCTACATTTCCAAAAAGTACTTATAGGCGCAAAACGGACACGTGTGCAAAAGTTACGCTCAATTCTTCGTATGCCGACAATCCAAGCATTCCAAATATACAAGTGCTCATTCTTTTGAAAAATGGCCAAAATCCCTCGTACGTCACGACGAAGTGGTGAGTTCAATCCAAAACGGTCGCTACAATTCCAAAAAGTACTTATGGGCCCAAAACGGACACCGTGTGCAAAAGTTACGCTCAATTCTTCGTCCGTCGACTCTCCAAGCGTTCTAAATATACAAGCGCTCATTCCTTTGAAAAATGGCCAAAATCACTCGTACGTCACTACGAAGTGGTGAATTCAATCCAAAACGGTCGTTACATTTCGAAGAAGTACTTATGGGTCCAAAGCGGACGCCGTTTGCAAAAGTTACGCTAAACTCTTCGTCCGGCGACTCTCCAAGCGTTCTAAATATACAAGCGCTCATTCCTTCAAAAAATGGCCAAAATCACTCGTACGTCACGACGAAGTAGTGTGTTCAATCCAAAACAGTCGCTACATTTCCAAAAAGTACATATGGGCCCAAAACGGACAAGTGTGCAAAAGTTACGCTCAATTATTCGTACGCCGACAATCCAAGCATTCCAAATATGCAAGGGCTCATTCTTTTGAAAAATGGACGAAATCCCTCATATGTCACGACGAAGTGGTGAGTTCAATCCAAAACGGTCGCTACATTTCCAAAAAGTACTTATGGGCCCAAAACGGACGCCGTTTGAAAAAGTTACGCTCAATTCTTCGTCCGCTGACTCTCCAAGCGTTCTAAATATGCAAGTGCTCATTCTTTCGAAAAATCGCCAAAATCCCATGTACGTCACGATGAAGTGGTGAGTTCAATCCAAAACGGTTGCTACATTTTCAAAATGTACTTGTGGGCAGTGGTCGGACGCCGTTTACAAAAGTTACGCTCAATTCTTCGTATGCCGACTCTCCAAGCATTCTAAATATGCATGTGCTCATTCTTTCGAAAAAATAGCCAAAGTCCGCCGACTCTCCAAGCGTTGTAAATATACAAGCGCTCATTCTTTCAAAAAATGGCCAAAGTCCCTTGTACGTCACGACGAAGTGGTGAGTTCAATCCAAAACGGACGCGACATTTCCAAAAAGTACTTATGGGCCCAAAACGGACGCCGTTTGCAAAAGTTACGCTCAATTCTTTGTACGGCGACAATCCAACCGTTCCAAATTTGATAGTGCTCATTCTTTCAAAAAATGGCTGAAATCCCTCATACGTCAAGACGAAGTGGTGAGTTCAGTCCAAAACGGTCGTTACATTTCCAAAAAGTACTTATGGGCCCAAAACGGACACCGTGTGCAAAAGTTACGCTCAATTCTTCGTACGGCGACAATCCAAGCGTTCCAAATATGCAAGTGCTCATTCTTTCGAAAAATGGTCGAAATCCCTCATACGGCACGACGAAGTGGTGAGTTCAATCCAAAACGGTCGCTACATTTCCAAAAAGTAATTATGGGCCCAAAACGGACACCGTGTGCAAAAGTTAAGCTCAATTCTTCGTCCGCCGACAATCCAAGCGTTTGAAATATACAGGTGCTCATTCTTTTGAAAAATCACCAAAATCCCTTGTACATCATGACAAAGTGGTCAGTTCAATCCAAAACGATCGCTCCATTTCCAAAAAGTAGTTGTGGGCCCAAAACGGACACCGTGTGCAAAAGTTACGCTCAATTCTTCGTAAGCCGACAATCCAAGCAATCCAAATATGCAAGTGCTCATTCTTTCAAAAAATGGCCGAAATCCCTCGTACGTCACGATGAAGTGGTGAGTTCAATTCAAAACGGTCGCTACAATTCCAAAAAGTACTTATGGGCCCAAAACGGACACCGTGTGCAAAAGTTACGCTCAATTCTTCGTACGGCGACAATCCAGCCGTTCCAAATATGATAGTGCTCATTCTTTAAAAAAATGGCCGAAATCCCTCATACGTCAAGACGAAGTGGTGAGTTCATTCCAAAACGGTCGCTACATTTCCAAAAATTACTTATGGGCCCAAAACGGACACCGTGTGCAAAAGTTACGCTCAATTCTCCGTACGGCGACAATCCAGCCGTTCCAAATATGCAAGTGCTCATTCTTTTGAAAAATGGTCGAAATCCCTCATACGGCACGACGAAGTGGTGAGTTCAATCCAAAACGGTCGCTACATTTCCAAAAAGTACTTATGGGCCCAAAACGGACACCGTGTGCAAAAGTTAAGCTCAATTCTTCGTTCGTCGACAATCCAAGCGTTCGAAATATACAAGTGCTCATTCCTTTGAAAAATCTCCAAAATCCCTTGTACGTCACGACGAAGTGGTC
>NW_019263347.1:0-16435 GCF_002742605.1 Olea europaea var. sylvestris
AACGCAAAAGCTTGGTTCCACACCATTGTACAAGCACAAAGCTCGTACTTTCCCTCACCCTTCTTCTTTTGCTCAGACTTGGCTTCAAATATCTTCGCCACAGACGGCAAGAGTGAGCGTTCATGACCTCGAGCACGAACACGGGGTGTAACTCCTATAGTCAATTGGATTCCCGACGCCTTATCTGGATTGTTTCTAATGCTCCGAGGCAATGAACATCTCACAACCTCTTGACCAGCAACCAAAGCTTTCGTCGTAAACATAAACCTTTCATCCGTTTCCCAATTCCCTAACCCAAAATGGCAACTAAATTGGCCTGGATCGGATTCTCTAGCAGGTCTCAAATTCAAACCCTTCGCAAACACAACCACTGTTTCCCCGTCCAAAACAGCTCCATACGTCACATTTTCCCAAGAATGAACAGTCTGATTCTCAGTCATCCGTAATCCATTTTCTTCCCTCAATTTTTCATTTTTATACCGCCACCGTAAATTTACCACTGTCGAATAATTCACTGAAGGGATTGGGCATCTCACAATTGACCTAAATTCATCATATTCATCTACAGACAACACATTCTCCTTATCAACAATAGCATTATCCAGTACATTTTTACGGTAATAAACACATTCCAATTCTGCGATAATACCCTTCTTTATAAACCCATTTTTCCTTCCATCAGCAACCAACAACATAAAATCATCAGGAAATAAAACCCGGTTCTCTATTTTTATGGGCATCAACAATTTATGAAAATCTTGGATTGATTTAGCAGAATTTGACAATCTTGAAACAACTAAAACAGGCCGAAAAGCCGAAGAATTAAAGGGAATTGTAGATGATAAAAGAGAAAGAAAAGTGAGAAAACTTGAACACAAAACAAAAGATCTTACTGTGAAAAAGTACAGTGGAGAACACGATGAATGTGACTGTCTGAACATGCGTTTTCTGTTATGACACTGCCCTGAAGAATCCATTTTTTGTGGGTTTAATATGTTCTGTTTTCTTGAGGTTGTTCTTGAAATACCGGTGACTGTCGGGGAGAGAGAGAGCCAAAGCGGTGGAGAAGAAAAGTGTGGATTTTTTGTTGGAAAGAGTTGCTGGATTGGGTTGTCTATGTTAATTATTTTAGTTAAAAGGCAAATTCATCTCGAAGTCAGCATACGCCTGCTGAAGCTTATTATTGAGGGAATATTTGGTCCAAACACCGTGTGGAATTTAAGTTGTTTAAAGGAAAAGTAAAACGAAGATTCTAAACTTCGTCAATACTTCATTGCCATTTGCCAATTGCCACTTTCAAATGAACTTCATTTTTTGCGATGAGAAAATCTACCTTCTAAGTCTTGTTCAATCAGTGCATGACTGAGTTAATTTATATAAGAATAATGTTAATAAGCTCAATAAAAGATAAAGTTAAATGACTAATTTAATTGTACTTCTTATTTAATATCACATTAGTGACACCTGAATTGATATTTTAACACCGATAATGTTAAATAACATTACTATTTCTATAAACTTGAAGTTTTTTTGAGGGTCACATGACAATTGAAGAAAAAATTGGACATTTTTCTATTGTTTCTAATTAATTACGAAAAGTGAGGGCCTGTTTTGAAGTTTTGAGATACTGGTTATAAGTTTTTTTAAGTATCGATTTTAAGTGATTATAAGGAATTCAATTTTGAGTTGATTTTTAATAGCGGATTTTAAAATAGTTCAACATATAGTTGAGGGTTTAAAGTAGTTTATTGTCTAGTGAAAAAATCGATAATTTTTCATAATTAACGTTATTCAATAATGAAAAATGAAGAGATCGAAGTAAAATAATAAGATGATTAAACAGGTAAGGTTTAGTTTTGCAAAATATTTATTCAAAGAAGTATCCAGCTCTTCTCTTTTTAAAATCTTTAAGACTATTCAATTAAGAAGGGTAAAGAGAAACACTAAAACGTATTTCGAATGCGAACACAACTTATATACACTTGGATCGGACATTCGGGATACGATTTTTCTCACTATAGATCCCCCTTTACGACGTGCGAATAGGACTCCCGGAGAAGCGACAAAGCGCATCATAACTTCTACTATATTTTTCTTGACGGAAGTATGGAGTTTATTATGTGAACACACACTAAAATATACAATAGGGCTACTGTATTTTATTCTGAAAATGAATCTTAATCATACACTTATATATTTCACAATTTATTTTGTATCGACGTTCTTGAAAATGCAACATAAAACAAAATCACGACGAATTAGCTTCAAATTATAATTCATTCCGTCATATGAACTCTTTTTCTTAATAATAATAATCTAAATTCCTTTTCCAGGAATAATTCAACCTAACGGTATTAATGAATAATGATGGGCGATAGTGGCATAAGAGCTGGCAATCGGTGGCTAAAATGTCTATATATTAACCCATAATTTTTATTACTTAACTAATAAATGTGTGAATAAAATTTAAACCTTAATAAAATATTTAGATACCATGTGCCTTCACAAAACCAATTATTGATTCATTGACCACATTATGAGCAATCGGAGTTTCTTCATACCCGGTTTAGGAAGTAAAAATTTTAATGGGCTAGCCCCTCCCAAATCCGTCATTGTCTACGGCAAGCTTATAAAGTACCAAACAACTTGAAGAGTTGGCTTTCAAATACGAGGCTCTATTAACAACGGGAAGTAGGAAAATTTCACAGGCAAAGACTCTGGTTCAAGTCGAGAATGGCTCGATAGTTGTTTGAAAAATCTAATTACTTGATACATCTTCCACTTGGCTTGAAATATATAGTTCAATTAGTAGGGTTCTGCTCTTGCAAAATGGAGCTATAAGCTAAATGTGATATATTTTTGCTAAGGAAACAATGTGCTCGTTCATTAAAAAATAAAAATAAAAAATCGATTATTCTTTGAATTTTTTATTTTTATTTATTTATTTATTTTTTAAGTAAATGAATTTAGAGCTATATCCAATTTTGTCATGCTTTCTATATTTATGTATGATAGTATAAGATAGATTTCTACTAGAAACGAAAACATGATATACTTGATTTCTGGCTAAAGAAAAGGGGGTAAAAAGTGTGATTTTTTTTTTAAATACGAAAAATTTATAAATTATATATAAATGTTGTCAAACAGAAGCTAAAATTTTTTGAAATATTTTCTTTTTCAAAGAGAAAATAAATATTTTCCCTATACGTAATTTCCTAAGACAAATTAGATATACTCACTCAGGATTTGGCCACACGAAATCTTCTTAGTTTTATAATTTACATAATTCTGATCAAAACAGTGATCATGATTGTTAGGGTTCTTAATCCATGCTAAGTCGTTCTTTCTAAAAAATAATTATACAAATTAGGAAATAATTATACCGTGCAAGGGATTTATCTGTAGCGAGTTGGAAATGGAAACGGAGCATTTTGCCTCGATTACCTAATGGAAGCCAAAATTTCCGCCCCACTCGAAGTGAAAGCGAAACGAGACGGGATATGTTGTCTTAATCCCCATCCAATCTAATTCATTTACATATTTCCATTTTCAGCAAGGGATTATATTCACAGTAAATTTTTTAATTAGTTATATCACATTTCAAATCATACTTAAGATCTTCAATCTTTGTTCAATGTTGCGTTTATGGCTTTAACCTTTTTTACGCATTCTTATATTAAACATTCTTTTAATTAACATGTCTCATCTCTTATAATAATTTTTATCCTAATGGTTCATCGGGAGGACATAAAACGATTTATTTGCCCGTCATATTTGAAAAAATAATAATAATAAATACAAAAATACAACAAAATAACTTTCCTCATTTCCGAACATGCAAATGGATGTTTCAAGAGAAAACATCATCTAAGAATAAAAATGTGCTAATTAATGGAAGGTAAGAATTTGATGAAAAATGTTAGGAATATAAATGTTAAGAACGGGCAAGACGAAGCCCGTAATGGTAAGAGTTCGACCTATACTGTCCCAATAGGGTCCCAAACTCGTCAGACTTCTTGAAGTCTTCAACAGCCTGAGCTCGAGCCTTCGCCAGCTCTTCCCCAAAGCACCTCTGGGACTGCAGAAGCTCGAGCTTAACTTCCTCGACCTCAGCCTTGGATGTCTCATGTTCCTCTCGGGACTTCTTGAGGTCAGCCTCAGCAGTCTTGAGGGCTTTTTCTAGGTCACGAGCTCGTTTTTTAGCTCCCTCTTTCTCCTTCAAAACCTCCTCCATTTCATTCGAAATGTTGATACCATTCAAAGTAAGACCTCGTGCCACACTCAGCGTCTGCACAAAGAAGGAAAGGAAGCTCGAAGTCAGTTCGATCAAAGAAGATGAAAAAATAAAAACACAGTTAAGGTTGGCATCTTACCCTTAAGGTCAAAGGCTCCAGTGTCTTGACCTCTTCATTAATGTTAACCTCCTTCTCGAACCTTTCGACAAGGTCCTTCACAAGGGCACACTCCGTGTATTCCTCGAGGGCACTGTCCGAAATAAGCTCGAAGCCTGAATCAGCGACGCCATAACACACTTGAGCTCGATCTTGATATTTCGACGTCCCATGAGGCGTTGAGGTCGGGCTTCTTGACGTCGAGGGTTGACCCCTAGGACGTGCCGGGCTCTCAACATCCACTGTAGGCACCCTAACATCGGCATGCTTGGCCCTTTTCTTTCCCTTTTTTGGGGCCGAGGCTTTGGACATTGGCCTTTCGCCTTATGATGAACATTGGCCAGCAATTTGGAAGGATCAAATGACATCTCTAGATCTACAAGAAACAAAGGCATTAGCATGATCTCAACATCAGGAATACGACGATAGAGCATAAAAAGAAAAAGACATACCCTTGAGGCCTTTAACATTTGCAAGGTCGAGGGTGTCATCCTCGAGCAAATAATCGATCTTCTCTGCCAAGGGGTCGTGGTTAACTAACCTTATTCTGTCCCTCTCTAGAACCTCAAATTACGCTTGACCTTTATTAAACCTATCCTTACCAGGAATCTCCCACCTCGGGCTAAAAGGATGGTCGGGGTCTTGGGGTTTTACAAAGAAAAATCTCTCTTTCCAACCCCGAAGAGAGCTTGGGGTATCAGGCGTTCTAAAGCCCCCCTTGGTTAACAAAAACACAAAACAGTTGAACCCTGACGAGTACTTCATATCGTACACCATCCTCAGAAGGTCGAGCCTAGGCTCAATATCGAGGCATCTACATAATATAAAGAAATAGACCAACAGCCTCCGACCGTTACGGGCCAACTGGCCCGGACACATATAGAACGAAGTTAAAAAGTGGACAAAAAAGGGGTGAAGAGGCCACCGCATCCTAGCCTTAAGGGCATCCCTAAAAAATGTCATCTTCTCCTCTTGAGCTCCTAAGATATCTTTGGTGCTCTCAGGAACCCTAACATCACAAATGGGCATCACCCCGAACTCTCTAGCTATCTTAATAATTACATGTTCCTTATAGGTGGTCGGGTTCTTTGGATAAGTCAGTACCACTTCCCCTGGAGAGTGCGAGCTAACAGGAAAAGCCAAAGTGACAAGGTCTCGACTTTGATCACCCGAAGTTTCGACAACCATACTTGGGGCAGTAGGGTTCTCATTATCCCTCGACCTCTTAGAAGGCCTACTACTGTCACTATTACTCGACCCCTTACTACTACTACTACTTCTACCACTACTGCTACTGCTCGACATTACTCTACTCAAATAATTAACAACTTAAAGGCTCGAACTTTTACCTTAATGGCGATCGCTCACAACCCACTATCCCCGAACTCGAGCTTCTTTTACAGAGAGTGGAGAGTAAAAAGTGAAAAAGAATAGTGGGGGTATTTATAGGGGTCATGGGTATACCAACAATCACTTAATCTAAAACCCTTAAAACAGGACACGTGGTAGACATCCAAGTTCGAGCTCTGACAACCAGCCACATGACAGACACGTGACACAGCAGATCTCCAACAGGTAAATGACAGGTGTCAAGGTCGATATCAAGCCACGACATCCTTTTTGCATCTCAATCCGAGATCGCACACTCTGCACAATCTACAGCTCAGATGCACGGGGGCCTATGATGACTCCTGATTGGGTACCCCGAACTAGTCCTCATTTTGTCCATAATCCTCGACCTCGACCTATGACCCCCGAGTTGATCTTGGCGTCTCACGCCGGTTTAAGGTCATGGTTTCTTTTAAGGTCGGGGTTCTTTTATCTAATTCGACCTTACCCGCCGAATTAATCTCTAAAAAATAGACCCCACCTAAATCTACTCCTTCCCTTATTAGAATTCTAACAATACACTTCTAATTAAACTCCAACACCTAGTCCTAACCTATAAATACTTGGCCAAGGCTCAACATCAAGGTACGTTTTTCATTATCTTCAGTTTATAGCTTTACGTACTAAATTCCCTATCTGACTTAAGTATCGGAGGGGCGACGAGCACACACCTCGTTGCCTTTGTTGCAGGTATTCACAGACCGATCGTGTTCATCTAAGTGAAGTTCGACCATCAAGCTCAAGATCTATCAGGTGATATTTTTTGGTAGCATCAGTAACCAAATAAAGAGAAAATAGAAAGGGAAAGGGGAAAACGGCAAAACAAGAAGAATGTAGATGAGAAAAGTTGTTGATTCAATCAACAATTTCACTGAAATTTGGCTGAAAATATTACACAGACCGTTCCTCCTTCGCACATGGCTGCATATATATTCATCCATGGTTGAAGTCGTGTTTCACAAAAGAAAACAAAGAAAATGTTTGCAACTATTGCAATTTATTAATTCAAAACGACACCGTTTCGCTCAAATTGCAACGACGCTGCTTGAATTCCAAAGTCAGGTAATTTTGTTGCCTTCTTCCTCTTTTCTTTCTGGTTTTGCTGGTTCTGCTCTTCCTTTCCCCCATTAGCTTCTCACATAACACAGGGACAATGAATGTCGGAGCAAGTCTGGATATGGAGTGCGAGCAGTTCGCAGAGACTAATAACAATAAATGATGCCTTTGTATCGTATAGCTGTGAAAGACATTTTTCAAGACAAAAGGGATAAGTACAATGAGTTTCTTTTAAGTCTTGAAAGATTTCAAGGCTCAAAAGGCAGTATGTTATTTTTTCCTTGTCAATTACAGTCTTCTTATCTGGTACTTAACATTTCAGAACAATGATTTATTTGCTTCAATATTGTGTTACTTTAGAATTGTTGCGTCTGGTGTTATAGAGAGAGTAAAGAATTTTTAGAGGCATTTTCAAGAATGTCCAATTATAAGGGTTGGAGTTGAAAAGTGTACTTTTTTTATAATCCTTGCAAAAATGTCCAATTTTTAGATCAAAATGTCTACTTTACCCTCATGAAAAGATTAATCAATTTTATATCACTTCGGCACAATTTTTAAGAAGAGCAAATAACTTCTACGAGAAGGCACAATAATGTTGCTATTACCTAGGTGAGTCCACTTGCTTATATTTTTAATTACATTTTAATCAATTATTCTAGAACAAATGAAGAAGAAGCAAAAATTCCATTACCATATACGAAGAAGTATATGATTCCAACTTCAAAGAAATTATTTTAAGAAATTTACTGTGGTAGAAATTTGAAGCTGATTAGGCTTTCATCATTTGTCGGTAGAAGGTATATTTCTTTGAACTCTATTTCTTCGAACTCTCTTTTTTTTTGATAAGTTTTATTTAGTAGTTGTTGTTATATATGTTCAAATCTCAATTTTTTGATAAAGTATTTTTTCCCTTGGACGAAATTATTCTGAGTATATATTTTTTGTACCATTCATCTTAACTAACTTAGTTAGATAATATACTTCTATATTTAGAATATTATTTATGGTGGAATAAATTCTTGCAAAAATGGTGGTTGAAATTGAAGAAGATGATAAATGCATGAAATCCCGTCATTTCATTCTCGACATTTTATAAATGTCAATAATGATTATAAACGTCGAGAATGATATTTATACTATCATTCTCGACACTGTTAAATGTTGACAATAACATTAAAAATTTGAGTAAGTTGGTAAAATTTCGTGTAGAGTGATTCACATATTGCATGCAAGTAACATTTTCGTTTTCGATTTTCATTAGTGGTTGACAGTATTGTTGTTTATGACATGCAGATATGGGAGATGTTAAGAGATTTGTTGTCTCGTATGGTGGTAGATTCGTCAACATAGACGACGAGTGGAAATGGTTAGGGAACCGAACAACATCAATTGTTGTTCGACACGATATTACATATGAAGAGCTTGTACATAAATTATTCGAGAAGCTGAATGTTGATAGAATGAAGATCCGAATTCAATTGAAATTTACAGTTCCAAACATGAATATACCCCCAGCTGATGTAGCCGACGATGAGGATGTGCAATGGTTTATGTCTGTTCACACAGAAGCGGCGTTGTATGTAATTGCAAACGAATATAATGCTAGAGAGCACGAACTGCATGTTGGAGTTGAGCATTTGTCACCAATAGAAGATGCATTGTGTGGACGCAATGAAGTCAATATGTGCGAACTACAAGAGCCACAAACGATTGATAATATGGATGAAAGTTTAGGTGAAGGCAATTTGTTTATTCGAAATGCAATTGAGTCGATTGATGAAGAGGACATTGTGGAGAATCAGATATTCTTTAGCAAACAACAGTTACACACAAGGCTTCAACTTAAGGCTTTGAAAGAGAAGTTTCATTTCAAGGTTAAAAAGTCGAATCCTAGATCTCTTACTGTGTGTTGTGTCGATACTACATGCCATTGGCTAGTACGAGCTTCTAAGATAAAAACTTCAGAAATCTTTACGATTCGAGAGTACATACCTGAGCACACATGTTCTCTAGACGTTCGACGAAATGCACAAATTCACGCAACGAGTGCAATAATTGGGCATCACATAATGCGAAGGTTGGACGATGCAAACCAATCATACGTTCCTGCGGGTATTATTGGGGATATGGAACGTGAGTTTGGTGTACGGATTACCTACAACAAAGCGTGGAGGGCTAAAGAGAAGGGACTTCGATTTTTTCGTGGTACACCCGAAGAAAGTTTCCAGAAATTGCCATTATATTGTCACATGTTAACCAAGAAAAATCCAGGAACTATTGCACACATTGAACTCGACTCGAATAATAGGTTCTTGTACTTCTTCTTAGCGTTCGGGCCTAGTGTACGGGGTTTTCTAGAATACATGAGGCCAGTAATTTGTGTTGACGGAAGTCATTTGAAGGGCCAATATAAGGGAACACTACTAGTAGCTGCAGCACAAGATGCTAACCTACAAATATATCCTCTTGCGTGGAGTGTTGTCGATGGGGAAACAAATGCATCGTGGTATTGGTTCTTTGCAAAGTTGAAAGATGTCATTGATGATTCAAACCAGCTAGTGTTTGTGTCGGATGGGAAGAAGAGTATTAAGCGGGCAATTACGAGGTTGTTCCCAATTTCTCACCACGGTGCCTGCATCTGGCATATCGAGAAAAATCTTATTGCAAGGTATAGCAGTAGCAATGTCATCTTCTTATTCAAGCGGGCAGCGCTAGCATACCGCGTATCGGAATTTGATCAGTTTATGACACAGATAAGAACCATTCTACCGTCAATGGCATCTTACTTGGAACGTGCAGGTATATCCACCTGGTCACGGGCACATTTTGTTGGTAATCGGTACAACGTTATGACGAATAACATTGCGGAGTCACTAAATTCAGTCCTAAGGCGACAAAGAAGTTTCCCTATAACCTCGTTAATCGAAAATATTACGTCATTGATGCAACGATGGTTCTACGAGAGAAAAAGTGCATCTACGAAATATAGTACGAATCATTCGACGCCGGTGCAACTTTACCAGTACGAAATTTGGACGAACTCGTTTTTAAGGTAGGTATAGCTACCGAACTTTGTACTGTCGACCTTATAGGTAACACATGTTCATGTCGAGAGTTTCAGATGCGACAAATCCCATGTTCACATGCATCCCGAGCTGCTTGCGCAAAAGAAAATCATTGTATGATTTATGCTCCTCTTACTACACCACAGAATATTGGCGAGCTGCGTACAATGAAGTTCTTCACCCCGTTGGCCTAGAGTCAGATTGGGTTGTTCCTCAATCTATTCGTTTCGTCAAATTTTTGCCCCCGAATATACGTAGAACACCAGGTCGACCTCCTACCCAACGTCAACGCTCAAGAACTGAAAGGTCGACGTTGAGACGAAAATGCGACCGATGTGGGGGTTCTGGACATAACAGGCAAACATGTCAGAATTCGACATCTTTAAGTGACACGTATACTTGAATGACATTGTGTATTCTGATCGTCAAATGCCATGATAACATGAATTATCAATGTTTTGAATTTTTTTCTTTTGTATTACTTGCTTTCTACCTCTTATTTTAAATGTTGTTGAATATATTTTTGACTTCTACTTCTTTCTGTTTCTTTCTTCGTTCTCTCTTGATATCACTTATTTGCAATTGCTTGTTGTAAAATTAAGTTTGTAATAAATTTTGAATCCTTTATACGGATTCCTCCCATTTTTTGTGATTTTTCTCTTATATTATTCTAGTCGTTCAAAATTTTATAGCGCACAAACAGGAAAATTCGTATGGGCATTCACTAAATATAAACAACACTTCATTTTTGAATGTCATAATGGATACAAACAAGAGAGGCCAGGTTTGGGGTATAACTACCAACAAGGGAAATTGTGCTTACATATATTCTTATGAACATTTCACTACGATATCATTTTGTTTATCATATAAGTGAATAAGTACATATCTATTTCATCACTGGGATTTTCTTAATCATTGTAGACACAAAGTGGTAATGGATACAAAACAACCCATGAATGATTCGTTCTCCTAAGTCATTGGAGCAGACAAAATGGTAATCACAACAAAAGGAAGCCATAACTCCAATACATATCGTAGACAACTATTATACAAAATGGTAATCACCTAAAAAATTATCCATCACCTATATGGATTTTATAGCACTACTATATGTACGTAAACATTTCACTTACGATGACTGCATCTTCTACATATCCTCCATGACGGACAAAGAGAACATATCACTGTCGTACTCCTCGTCAGAGCTTATGATGATCACATCTTCATTTTTGATGGGAACTGCTCCAACATTTTCATCCAACAACACATGATGTGCTTCCGGTTGGATCGGTACTGGGACGATCTCACGATGAACTTGAATTGGTTCAATTTCGTCGATTAGATTCGGAAAAGGGATTGGTTGAAGGCAAACCCTACGATGGCGGTTCGAAGGTTGACGAACATATGGAACAAAAATATTGCTTTCATCATCCGAGTCCGAGTCAATGATGATCGGGTTGTCCGCGGACGACCCAGGGGGGTCGAAAGTGATAGTAACATCAAGAACAGAAGTATGTTGAGTTGATGAAGACATAATCAATGGAAAAACTAACTAGTGCAATGACTTTGCTTTCATCATCCGAGTCCAAGTCAATGATGATCGGGTTGTCCGCGGACGACCCAGGGGGGTCGAAAGTGATAGTAACATCAAGAACAGAAGTATGTTGAGTTGATGAAGACATAATCAATGGAAAAACTAACTAGTGCAATGACTTTGTTAAATTCTCGTATGTACATATTTAAGTAAAGTTCAATATTTTATACTGGAGAAACACTTGTCCGTTGAATGCACGATAAGATATCTCACCAACCAATATGGTTGAAGTCATTGATGGTGATTATTTTACAACTTTTTTTCACATCAATATGGTTGAGAACGTACTTGTGCTTAGCATACCAACTTTAACTGCTATAGTAATTATAAAGCTGCTTGCTACAGTTTTCGCAGTTAATACACCATTTGGTTGCCTTCACTTTTAGTTAAATTTGGTTGGATCATATTTATGTTGACATTTGATGCCGTTCTCGACATTTGTAATGTCGTTATCGACATTAAATAGCTGTTAATCTCGACACTTGACATTACGAATGTCTAGAACGACACTTGGACCAAAATACGATATTTCTCTACATTTCTTCGATTTTCGGACGTTTGATATGTCGTTCTCGACATTACATAGCTGTGAATCTTGACACTTGATATTTCATTTGTCTATAATGACACTTCGAGAACATATTACATACCACCATATAAATTGAAATATGCAAACAATTGTGTAAACCAAAATACATTTTACGTGCCACCACATAAAACCAAAATCCATGTTATGTACCACCACATAAAGTAAAATACATATTGCAAAAGACGGTATCATGAACCGGCTGATCATCAACAGTTACACAAGCAAAGTACAGCTGAGCCACGACAACTGTTTCACTATCGGGGATAAAGAAAGTATTCGTTATTCAAAAAATCGACCGCAATCTTTCTTCTGTATATTGACATCCTCTCTGCTGAAACTGATTCTATTGGATGCCCGAGAACGAAGCATTCTATATACTTGAGTACAAACATTATGCAATTTGGCCTGTACAATAAATGATTTTTCGTTAGTCGAAATTAGTATATACAATAGATTAACTACGGTAGTAAATAACAAGAGTTGAAATGCTCACCCATTGTTTGCACACTGTAGAGAAGGTATAATCTCCATCTTCATTGGATAATCTATATGTTTCTTTATATCTCGTCTGGTGGACAAGGGTTCACACTGCAATAATGTTTGGACGACTGTGCATGTTGCTTCTGCATGAGCCTTGATTGCATCAGGTGTGTGAACATTATTGCTGCAATCGTATATGTAGAATTTCCATTCACGAATATTGACCAGAAACAGATAACATTCATTGCCTGGATATGCACTTGGAATTAATAAATACTTGCATCGCATCCACGAACGACCAGCTACAGGGAATGTACCGTTGGCGTAGCCTTCTAGGCGAGTTCCATCTGATTCACGTGTCTGGTTATATTCCATGTGCCACCTCATTTGCTGACAACACTCCTCTTTAAATTGAAAATCCAAAATTGCATATTTTTTATTGAGGAGAGTACAATCTTCATTCATACGCTGCCTCAATAACTTCAGCTCCTGCTCAATATGCTAATGCAATAAATATATAAAACATATATTATACATATTAACTACGAAATCAAATTTATTGTGATTGCAAACCTTCATTCACCGCAATATTCAGATCCTTCGTCGGATCCATTAAACTTTTTAGCATGTCTTTTTCATAGACATTGCCACGGCCATCGTCCAAATATGCACTGTATAACATAATTTAAATTACTGTCAAATAATTCAACAAATAATTTTTCACATAGATATAATAATGTTTAGAATTCGGACTATTCAGAATGAGTTACATTTGTTACCCAGATTGATTTCTCGATATCCAATTCCTAATGTCTTTGTACTTGTTCATGTTGTAGTCTTCTAAGGAACGGCCTGTGGATGATGAAGCCTGTGTGTATTTCATCTTCTTTTCCCTTTCTCTTCTCCGCATGTCAACACTTTCTGCTGGTTGAGACGTTGATGTCAACAGTAGGAGTTGGACTTGCATGGAGAGGAACATCCTGCTGCATGGAACCTATAATGGCTTCCATGTTGGATTCCCAGTTAGATAATCTGTTTAGCATATTCTCATTCTTTTCGTCAATTTAAGATCTGACAGAACACAAACTTGTATCAATATAAGACTGTATGTGCTCCTGTTGCTGCTGGAATAATTCTTCTTGTTTTCGAAGAATCGCCTGATAATGGGCTTCTTGTTGTTGCGATTCCTGGGCCATATGAGTGCTAAACATATTTGATAGAGAATTATCCATGTATGACTGCATACCACATAGCATGTAATCTTGCATCGATTTGTTATGTTGTTCGAACAGTTGCTTTTGGCTTTCAAGGATATCCTGGTTCAGGGCTCTGGATTCTTCAACAAATTTTGCCTTCAAATTGCCACACTGACTGGACACATCTGATATCGTATGTTGCCTGTACATACCCAACATTTCTTCCATTCGATCTTCAGTTACATATCTGGAGGCACCAGAAGCAGAACTAGGCCCAACTCTAGTTAAAGTTCTCGATGTGCCACGACTGGTCGTTTCTTGCACACGGATGTTATCCGGTATTTGTGGTACTACATTATCTACTTCTCCAGTGACAATGGCATCTAATATATTATGTTCATCGTCAGCCGGCAGAGAAAGATTTGTGTACCAAGGTGTTTGTAATTCTTCCTCTGTAGGCTGCAACACTGCAATGACTTCGATCTGTAATCATAACAAACTATCAGAATCCATTTGTTTAATTGAACTTATTAATAATAAAATGCGAATGTCATTCTATATTGAAAATAAAAAATTCATACATCTTGAGTATCCAAAAATTGCTTAACAACCGATTTCTTCAGTATAGTATTAGACCTCCAATTATAGATTAGTGGAATCTGCACCGTTCTGTGTTTACGGCGACCAAATTTTTGTCCAATTTGTGGAAACGTTTCATATATCCAATACTGCAACATAAAAAAAGAGAAATGTGATGTATAAATTTTATTCTTTGTACAAAGAAATTATACATAATACGTAAGTAATTAGAATAGGAACATAATACCTGAAATGCGAGTGGATAACCTTGTAATGCATACTTACATTCTGTCTGTCCATTCTATTGCATCCTTATTATTTTTTCCAATTGTGACTCTTTCAAAGAATTTAACAAAATGAAATATGCTATTCGGCCCCACGGATATGTAAGGAACTCATCCAGATGTTCAACCATACCCAGAGTTCTATAATCAACTTGTCGTGAAGTCGTTTCAACACACACTCAACCAACATAACTAATCCCAGTTTAAATTTATCTTCTGTATCTTCACACATGTGGAAAGTTTCAAAAAGCATTCTATTGCTAATTTTTCTCGTGCCATTGAAGTATTGATTTCTAAGACGATGGTTATTATAATCAATTTCTACAGATGGTTCATGGCAAGGTAGTCCAGTAATGAGGTAAAATTCTTGCAAGTCAAACCTAGCAAGATGGTCATCTAACCGTACCCAAACTTCATTGTTTTGCCACAATGCACAAGTCTCATTATAAATTCGTGTACCAACTTGCTAGTAAATTGTTCTCCGTCTCCTTTGAAAACAGCTCCATATATAAATCCATAAAAATTACTACACATCAAATAACATTGTTGATTTGCATCTATGAAATTTATAAAATCTTGAACGTATTGACGATTTGGATACTGAAAGATGGTAGCAGAAAACCATTGTTCCGGAGAGAAAACGTATTCTAAAGGCATCTGCATCAATTATACAAGAATTAATATTTTTAAGGAACTGTAATAATTTTTTCAAGAATTTATATTTTCATTTGATTGTACACATCTATTATAGTAAAACAAATTACTGTTAATTGTACAATTATTTAAGAATTAATATTTCCAAACAAATATAATTTTTTTCACGTCTTTATACTAAACAAAATTAAAATCAAAAATTAATATTTTAAACAAAATGTGATATTTTTGTTTATAAAACATATTACAAAAAAAAAAATATATTCTGCTTGAGAGTGTCACGGAGATGCTGCTCTCCGTGACACTCCGTGTCATGGAGAGCAGCTCTCTCCGTGTCACGGAGAAGCGATCTCCGTGACACAGAGATCAGGTTTTTTCGAGTAAATTGTAGTTGAAAAATATTTTTCTTTCAAGATATTCAACTAACTGCTAAGTAGCACAAATATTAAATACAAATTTTGAATTACTTACCTTTTCTGATCAAATTAGCGTCTTTTTTGAGTGAATGTGGAAAATGTTTCCGGCTAAATGAATGTGAGAATGAAACTTGAATTAAAATGTGAAGAGAGTGAGTGAAGGAGAGTGAGTGAATGTGACAAATAATTGTAGCTAAATGTGTGGATGGAGGAGTGAATGAGAAGTAGCTAAAATTAATTAAAACGTGTGAAGAGTGAGTGAATGTGACAAATAATTGTAGGTAAATGTGTGGATGGGAGAGTGAATGTGAGGATAATGAGTGAACGAGAAAAAGTAAATTTCATAACCATTTTGTTGTGTTACAATAATTGATCATAAGCAAATTCCCCTGTTCTAGTTCTCACTCTGTTTTGGGGACCCTCCTTCACTATCTTTCCCTTTGTTTCCATATATATATATATATATATATATATATATCAGTGGTTTCTTTAAGCTTTCTTGTGTTGTAATTTGACAAATTATAAATTTCTTTTTAATTCATTTTGTTCCATTAAAATTTTATATTCACAAAAAAAAATATATTAACGTTTTGTACAATTCAAATTTTATATTGAAAAAAAAATGTTCAATAAATTTCTTTAATTTATTAAAACTAATCGAGTTAATCAATTTTTCCTCACTAACTGCTAAGTAGCACGAAGTTTATTTTATTTCCACATACATGATCACACAAAATGA
>NW_019263348.1:0-16426 GCF_002742605.1 Olea europaea var. sylvestris
CGTCTTTGGGAAATTGCTGGTCTAATTCTATCAAAATCGAGTCGATGAAAAGTGGTTTTTCATTTCATGATAACATCGGGTTTGTTCATCTTTGGCAAAGTGATAGTCTAATTCGATAGGAATCGAGCCAACAAAAAGTGGTTTTTGATTTAACGATAACTTCGGGTTTGTTCGTTTTTCGCGAAATGCTAGTCTAATTCGATTGGAATCGAGCTAGTGAAAAGTGGTTTTTGATTTCATGATAACATTGGGATTGTTCCTCTTTCACAAATTGCTAGTCTAATTCGATTTAAATCGAGCCAATGAAGAGTGGTTTTTGATTTCATGATAACTTCGAATTTGACCGTTTTTGAAAATTACTAGTCTAGTTCGATTGGAATCGAGCCAACAAAAAGTGGTTTTTGATTTCATGATAACTTCGGGTTTGATCATTTTCAGCAAATTGCCAGTCTAATTCCATTGGAATCGAGCCAATGAAAAGTGGTTTTTGATTTCATGATAACTTCGGGTTTGTTCATTTTTGGTGAATTGCTATTCTAATTCGATTGGAATCAGCCAATGAAAAGTGATTTTTTATTTCATGATAACTTCGGGTTTGTTCTTTTTTGGCGAATTGCTAGTCCAATTCGATTAGAATCAGTCCAATGAAAAGTGGCTTTTGATTTCATGATAACAACGGGTTTTTTCATCTTTGGGAAATTGCTGGTCTAATTCGATTGGAATCGAGCCAATGAAAAGTGGTTTTTGACTTCATGATAACATCGGGTTTGTTCATCTTTGGCAAATTGCTAGTCTAATTTGATTGGAATAGAGCCAATGAAAAGTGGTTTTTGATTTAACGATAACTTTGGGTTTGTTCATTTTTGGCGAAAAGCTAGTCTAATTCGATTGGAATCGAGTAATTGAAAAGTGGTTTTTGATTTCATGATAACATCGAGTCTGTTCGTTTTTGGCAAATTGCTAGTCTAATTTGATTTGAATCGAGCCAGTGAAAAGTGGATTTTGATTTAATGATAACTTCGGGTTTGTTCATTTTTGGCAAAATGCTAGTCTAATTCGATTGGAATCGAGCCAATGAAAAGAAGTTTTTCATTTCAAGATAACTTCGGATTTGATCGTTTACGAAAATTACTAGTCTAATTCGATTAGAATCGAGCCAATTAAAAGTGACTTTCGATTTCATGATAACTTTAGGTTTGATCATTTTCGACGAATTGCCAGTCTAATTTCATTGGAATCGGGCCAATGAAAACTTGTTTTTGATTTCATGACAATTTCAGGTTTGATCGTTTTCGGCTAATTGCTAGTCTAATTCGATTAGAATTGAGCGAATGAAAAGTGGTTTTTGATTTCATGATAACTTTGGGTTTGTTCATTTTCGGCGAATTGCTATTCTAATTTGACTGGAATCGAGCCAATGAGAAGTGGTTTTTATTTCATGACAACTTCGGGTTTGTTCATTTCTGGCGAACTGCAAGTCTAATTCGATTGGAACGGAGCCAATGAAAAGTGGCTTTTGATTTCATGACAACTTCGGGTTTGATCGTTTTCGGCTAATTGCTAGTCTAATTCGATTGGAATCAGGCAAATGAAAAGTGGTTTTTGATTTCATGATAACTTCGGGTTGGTTCATTTTTGGTGAATTGCTAGTCTAATTCGATTGGAATCAGCCAATGAAAAGTGGTTTTTTATTTCATGATAACTTCGGGTTTGATCATTTTGGACGAATTGCTAGTCTAATTCTATTTGAATCGAGCCAATATTAAGTGGCTTTCGATTTCATGATAACTTTGGGTTTGATTGTTCTCGAAAAATTGCTAGTCGAATTCGATTGGAATCAAGCCAATGAAAAGTTGTTTTCGACTACATGATAACTTTGGGTTTGATCATTTTTGGCGAATTGCTAGTCTAATTCGTTTGGAATCGAGCCAATGAAAAGTGATTTTGGATTTTATCATAACTTCGAGTTTGTTTGTTTTTGGCGAAACGCTAGTCTAATTTGATTAGAATCGAGCCAACGAAAAGTGGTTTTTGATTTCATGGTAACTTCAGGTTTGTTCATTTTCGATGAATTGGTAATCTAATTCGATTGGAATCGAGCCAGTGAAAAGTGGTTTTGATTTCATGATAACTTTGGGTTTGTTCGTTTTTGGCGAATTGCTAGTCTAATTCGATTAGAATCAGGCCAATGAAAAGTGGCTTTCGATTTCATGATAACATCGGGTTTGTTCGTCTTTGGGAAATTGCTGGTCTAATTTGATTGGAATCGAGCGAATTAAAATTGGTTTTTGATTTAACGATAACATCGGGTTTGTTCATCTTTGTCAAATTGCTAGTCTAATTCGATTTGAATCGAGCCAAT
Organism: Olea europaea var. sylvestris; assembly: GCF_002742605.1. Lineage (NCBI taxonomy): Eukaryota > Viridiplantae > Streptophyta > Magnoliopsida > Lamiales > Oleaceae > Olea > Olea europaea. Next base: position 2,363 of record NW_019263348.1, read on the forward strand.
GAAGAGTGATTTTTGATTTCATGATAACTTCGAATTTGATCATTTTCGGAAATTACTAGTCTAATTCGATTGGAATCGAGCCAACAAAAAGTGGTTTTTGATTTCATGATAACTTCGGGTTTGATCATTTTCAGCGAATTGCCAGTCTAATTCGATTGGAATCGAGACAATGAAAAGTTGTTTTAGATTTAATGATAACTTCGGGTTTGTTCGTTTTTGGCGAAATGCTTGTCTAATTCGATTGGAATCGAGCCAACAAAAAGTGGTTTTCGATTTCATGATAACTTCGGGTTTGATCATTTTTAGCGAAATTCCAGTCTAATTCGATTGGAATCGAGCCAATGAAAAGAGGTTTTTGCTTTCATGATAACTTCGGGTTTGATCATTTTCGGTGAATTGCTAGTCTTATTCGATTGGAATCGAGCCAATGAAAAGTGGCTTTCGATTTCATGATAACTTCGGTTTTGATCTTCTTCAAAAAATTGCTGGTCTAATTCAATTGGAATCAAGCCAATGAAATGTGGTTTCTGATTTCATTATAACTCCGAGTTTGATCATTTTCTGCAAATTGCTAGTCTAATTCGATTGGAATCGAGCCAATGAAATGTGGTTTTTGATTTCGTGATAACTTCGGGTTTGTTCGTTTTTGGTGAATTGCTAGTCTAATTCGATTGGAATCAGCCAATGAAAAGTTATTTTTTATTTCATGATAACTTCGGGTTTGATAATTTTCCACGAATTGCTAGTCTAATTCGATTGGAATCGAGCCAATGAAAAGTGGCTTTCGATTTCACGATAACTTTGGATTTGATCATTTTTGAAAAATTGCTAATCTAATTTGATTGGAATCAAGCCAACGAAAAGTGGTTTTTGATTTCGTGATAACTTTGGGATTGATCGTTTTTGGCAAATTGCTAGTCAAATTCGATTGGAATCGAGCCAATGAAATGTGGCTTTTGATTTCATGATAACTTCAGGTTTGTTTGCTTTTTACGAAATGGTAGTCTAATTCGATTGGAATTAAGCAATGAAAAGTAGTTTTTTTTATTTCGTGATGACTTCAGGCTTGTTCGTTTTTGGCGAATTGCTAGTCTAATTTGATTGGAATCGAGCCAATTAAAAGTGGTTTTTGATTTCATGATAACTTCGGATTTGATCGTTTTCGAAAATTGCTAGTCCAATTTGATTGGAATATAGCCAATGAAACGTGGTTTTTGATTTCATGATAACTTCGGGTTCGATCCTATTCGACGAATTGTTAGTTTAATTCATTTGGAATCGGGCCAATGAAAAGTGGTTTTCGATTTCATGATAATTTCGGGTTTGAACATTTTCAGTGAATTGCTAATATAATTAGATTAGAATCGAGCCAATGAAAGTGTCTTTTGATTTCATGATAACTTCGGGTTTGATCGTTTTCTAAAAATTCCTAGTCTTATTCGATTAGAATCGAGCGAATGAAAAGTGGTATTTGATTTCATGATAACTTCGGAATTGATCATTTTTGGCAAATTGCTAGTCTAATTCGATTGGAATCGAGCCATTGTAAGTTGGTTTTGATTTCATGATAACTTTGGGTTCATTCATTTCTGGTGATTTTGCTTGTCTAATTCGATTAGAATCGAGCCAATGAAAAGTGGCTTTTGATTTCATGATAACGTCGGGTTTGTTCGTCTTTGGCAATTTACTGGTCTTATTCGATTGGAATCGAGCCAATGAAAAGTAGTTTTTGATTTCATGAAAATATTGAGTTAGTTCATTTTTAGCTTGTCTAATTAGCTTGGAATCGAGCCAATGAAAAGTGGTTTTTGATTTCATGATAACTTCAGGTTTGATAATTTTCGACGAATTGCAAGTCTGATTCGATTGGATTCGAGCCAATGAAAAGTGGTTTGATTTCATGATAACTTCGGGTTTGTTCGCTTTTGGCAAATTGGTAGTCTAATTCGATTAGAATCAAGCCAATGAAAAGTGACTTTCGATTTCATGATAACATCGGGTTTGTTCGACTTTGGGAAATTGCTGGTCTAATTCGTTTGGAGTCGAGCCAATGAAAAGTGGTTTTTAATTTCATGATAACATCGGGTTTGTTCGTCTTTGGCAAATTGCTAGTCTAATTCGATTGGAATCGAGCCAATGAAATGTGGTTTTTTATTTCATGATAACTTCGGGTTCGATCATCTTCGACGAATTGCTAGTCTAATTCGATTGGAATCGAGCCAAGGAAAAGTGGTTTTGATTTCATGATATCTTCGGGTTTGTTCATTTTTGACGAATTGCTAGTCTAATTCGATTAGAATCAGGACAATGAAAAGTGGCTTTCAATTTCATGATAACATCGGGTTTGTTCGTCTTTAGAAAATCGCTGGTCTAATTCGATTGGAATCGAGCCAATAAAAAGTTTTTTTTTGATTTCACGATAACATCGGGTTTGTTCATCGTTGGCAAATTGCTAGTCTAATTTGATTGGAATCGAGCCAATGAAAAGTGGTTTTCGATTTAACGATAACTTCGAGTTTGTTCATTTTTGGCGAAATGCTAGTCTAATTCAATTGGAATCTAGCCAATTAAAAGAGGTTTTTGATTATGTGATAACATCGGCTTTGTTCATCTTTGGCAAATTGCTAGTCTAATTCGATTGGAATCGAACCAATGAAAAGTGGTTTTTGATTTAATGATAACTTCGGGTTTGTTCGTTCTTGGCGAAATGGTAGTCCAATTCGATTGGAATTGAGCGAATGAAAAGTGATTTTTCATTTCAAGATAACTTCGAATTGATCGTTTTCAAAAATTACTAGTCTAATTCGATTAGAATCGAGCCAATGAAAAGTGGCTTTCGATTTCATGATAACTTTAGGCTTGATTATTTTTGGTGAATTGCCTGTCTAATTTAATTGGAATCGAGCCAATGAAAAGTTGTTTTCGATTTCATGATAATTTCGGGTTTGTTCGTTTTCGGCTAATTGCTAATCTAATTCGATTGGAATTGAGCCAATGAAAAGTCGTTTTTGATTTCATGATAACTTCGGGTTTGTTCATTTTTGGCAAATTGCCATTCTAATTTTATTGGAATCGAGCGAATGAAAAGTGGCTTTAATTTCATGATAACTTCGAGTCTGTACATTTTTAGCGAATTGCTAGTCTAATTCGATTGGAATGGAGCCGATGAAAAGTGGTTTTCGATTTCATGATAACTTTGGGTTGGATCGCTTTCGGGTAATTGCTAGTCGAATTTGATTGGAATCGAGCCAATGAAAAGTGATTTTTGATTTCATGATAACTTTGGGTTTTATCATTTTCGGTGAATTGCTAGTCTTATTCGATTGAAATCGAGCCAATGAAAAGTGATTCTCGATTTCATGATAACTTCGGGTTTGAACATTTTCAGTGAATTGCTAATATAATTCGATTAGAATCGAGCCAATGAAAGTGTCTTTCGATTTTATGATAACTTCGTGTTTGATCATTTTCTAAAAATTGCTAGTCTTATTTGATTGGAATCGAGGGAATGAAAAGTTGTTTTGGATTTCATGATAACTTTGGGATTGATCATTTTTAGCAAATTGCTAGTCTAATTCGATTGAAATCAAGTCATTGAAAAGTGGTTTTGATTTCATGATAACTTCATGTTCGTTCATTTTTGGTGAATTTGCTAGTCTAATTCGATTAGAATCGAGCCAATGAAACGTGGCTTTCGATTTCATGATAACGTCTGGTTTGTTCGCCTTTGGCAAATTGCTAGTCTAATTCGATTGGAATCGAGCCAATGAAAAGTAGTTTTCGATTTCATGATAACATCGGGTTTGTTCGTTTTTAGCGAATTGCTAGTCTAATTAGCTTGGAATCGAGCCAATGAAAAGTGGTTTTAGATTTCACGATAACTTCGGGTTTGATCATTTTTGACGAATCACTAGTTTAATTCGATTGAATCGAGCCAATCAAAAGTGGTTTTGATTTCATGATAACTTCAAGTTTGTTCGTTTGTGGTGAATTGCTAGTTTAATTCGATTAGAATCAGGCCAATGAAAACTGACTTTCGATTTCATGATAACATCTGGTTTGTTCGACTTTGGGAAATTGCTGGTTTAATTTGATTGGAATCGAGCCAATGAAAAGTAATTTTTGATTTCACGATAACATCGGGTTTGATCGTCTTTTGGCAAATTACTAGTCTAATTCGATTGGAATCGAACCAATGAAAAGTGGTTTTTGATTTCAAGATAACTTTGGGTTTGATCGTTTTTGACGAATTGCTAGTCTAATTCGATTGGAATCGAGCCAATGAAAAGTGGTTCTGATTTCATGATAACTTCGGGTTTGTTTATTTTTAGCGAATACCTACTCTAATTCAAATAGAATCAGGCCAATGAAAAGTGATTTTCGATTTCAAGATAACATTGGGTTTGTTCGTCTTGGGGAAATTGCTAGTCGAATTCGATTGGAATCGAGCCAATGAAAAGTGGTTTTTGATTTCATGATAACATCGGGTTTGTTCATCGTTGGCAAATTGCTAGTCTAGTTTCATTGGAATCGAGCCAATGAAAAGTGGTTTTTGATTAAACAATAACTTCGGGTTTGTTCATTTTTGTTGAAATGATAGTCTAATTCGATTGGAATCAAGCCAATGAAAAGGTGTTTTTGATTTCATGATAACATCAAGTTTGTTCGTCTTTGGCAAATTGTTAGTCTAATTCGATTTGAATCGAGCCAATGAAAAGTGGTTTTTGGTTTAATGATAACTTCGGGTTTGTTCGTTTTTGGTGAAATGCTAGCCTAATTCGATTGGAATCGAGCCAATGAAAAGTGGTTTTTCATTTCTAGATAACTTCGGATTTGATTGTTTTCGAAAATTACTAGTCTAATTCGATTAGAATCGAGCTAATGAAAAGTGGCTTTCGATTTCATGATAACTTTAGGTTTGATCATTTTCGGCGAATTGCCGTTCTAGTTTAATTGGAATCGAGCCAATGAAAAGTTGTTTTTGATTTCATGATAATTTTGGGTTTGTCCATTTTCGGCTAATTGCTAGTCTAATTCGATTGGAATCGAGCCAATGAAAAGTGGTTTTTGATTTCCTGATAACTTCAGGTTTGTTCGTTTTTGGCAAATTGCTATTCTAATTCGATTGGAATCGAGCCAATGAAAAGTGGTTTTAATTTCATGATAACTGGGGGTTTGTTCATTTTTGGCGAATTGCTGGTCTAATTCGATTGGAATCGAGCCAATGAAAAGTTGTTTTTGATTTCATGATAACTTCGGGTTTGATCATTTTCGCGAATTGCTAGTCTAATTCGATTGGAATCGAGCCAATGAAAAGTGGTTTTTGATTTCATGATAACATTGGGTTTGTTCGTCTTTAGCAAATTGCTTATCTAATTTGATTGGAATCGAGCCAATGAAAAGTGGTTGTTGATTTCATGATAACATCGGGTTTGATCGTCTTTGGCAAATTGCTAGTCTAATTCGAATGGAATCGAACCAATGAAAAGTGGTTTTTGATTTCATGATAACTTCGAGTTTGATCATTTTCGATGAATTGCTAGTCTAATTCAATTGGAATCGAGCCAATGAAAGTGGTTTTTGATTTCATGATAACATCGGCTTCGTTCGTCATTGGCAAATTACTAGTCAATTTGATTGGAATCGAGCCAATGAAAAGTGATTTTTGATTTTATGATAACTTCGAGTTTGATCGTTTTCGATGAATTGCTAGTCTAATTCAATTGGAATCGAGCAAATGAAAAGTGGTTTTGATTTCATGATAACTTCGGGTTTGTTTATTTTTGGCGATTTTCTAGTCTAATTCGATTAGAATCAGGCCAATGAGAAGTGGCTTTCGATTTAAAGATAACATTGGGTTTATTCGTCTTAGGGAAATTGCTTGTCTAATTCGATTGGAATCGAGCCAATGAAAGGTAGTTTTTGATTTCATGATAACATCGGGTTTGTTCATCTTTGGCAAATTGCTATTCTCATTTGATTGGAATCGAGCCAATGAAAAGTGGTTTTTGATTAAACTATAACTGCGGGTTTGTTCGTTTTTGGCGAAATGCTAGTCTAATTCGATTGGAATCAAGCCAATGAAAAGTGGCTTTTGATTTCATGATAACATCAGGTTTGTTCGTCTTTGGCAAGTTGCTAGTCTAATTCGATTTGAATGGAGCCAAGGAAAAGTAGTTTTTGATTTAATGATAACTTCGGGTTGTTTCATTTTTGGCGAAATGCTAGTCTAATTCGATTGGAATCGAGCTAATGAAAAGTACTTTTTGATTTCCTGATAACTTCGGGTTTATTCATTTTTGGCGAATTGCTATTCTGATTCGATTGGAATCGAGCCAATGAAAAGTGGTTTTTGATTTCATGATAACTTTGGGTTTGTTCGTTTTTGGAGAATTGCTATTCTAATTCGATTGGAATCGAGCCAATAAAAAGTGGTTTTAATTTCACGATAACTGCGGGTTTGTTCATTTTTGGCGAATTGCTAGTCTAATTCGATTAGAATCGAGCAAATGAAAAGTAGTTTTTGATTTCTAAATAACTTCGGGCTTGATTGTTTTCGACGAATTACTAGTCTAATTCGACTGGAATCGAGCCAATGAAAAGTGGTTTTTGATTTCATGATAACATCGACTTTGTTCGTCTTTAGCAAATTACTAGTCAATTTGATTGGAATCGAGCCAATGAAAATGATTTTTGATTTTATGATAACTTCAGCTTTGATCGTTTTCGATGAGTTGCTAGTCTAATTCGATTGGAATCGAGCCAATGAACAGTGGTTTTTGATTTCATGATAACATCAGGTTAGTTCATCTTTGGCAAAGTGATAGTCTAATTCGACTGGAATCGAGCCAATGAAAAGTGGTTTTTGGTTTAACGATAACTTTGGGCTTGTTCGTTTTTGTCGAAATACTAGTCTAATTCGATTGGAATCGAGCCAGTGAAAAGTGGTTTTTGATTTCATGATAACATCGGGTTTGTTCGTCTTTTGCAAATTACTTGTCTAATTCGATTTTAATCGAGCCAATGAAGAGTGGTTTTTGATTTCATAGTAACTTCAAATTTGATCGTTTTCGGAAATTACTAGTCTAATTTGATCGAAATCGAGCCAACAAAGTGTGGTCTTTGATTTCATGAGAACTTCGGGTTTGATCATTTTCAGCGAATTGCTAATCTAATTCGATTGGTATCGAGCCAATGAAATATTTTAATTAAATGATAACTTCGGGTCTGTTCGTTTTTGGTGAAATGCTAGTCTAATTCGATTGGAATCGAGCCAACGAAAATATATTTTTGATTTCATGATAACTTCGAATTTGATCGTTTTCGAAAATTACTAGTCTAATTCGATTGGAATTGAGCCAACAAAAAGTGGTTTTCGATTTCATGATAACTTCGGGTTTGATCATTTTCAGCGAATTGCTAGTCTAATTCGATTGGAATCGAGCCAATGAAAAGTGGTTTTTGATTTCATGATAATTTTGAGTTTGTTCGTTTGCGGCTAATTGCTAGCCTTATTCGATTGGAATCGAGACAATGAAAAGTGGTTTTTGATTTCATGATAACTTAAGGATTGATCATTTTCGACGAATTGCTAGTCTTATTTGATTGGAATCGAGCCAATGAAAAGTGGCTTTCAATTTCATGATAACTTCGGGTTTGATCGTTTTGGAAAATTTCTAGTCTAATTCGATTGGAATCGAACCAATGAAAAATGATTTTCAATTTCATGATAACTTTGGGTTTGATCGTTTTCAAAAAATCGCTAGTCCAATTCAATTGGAATGGAGCCAATGAAAAGTGGTTTTTGATTTCATGATAACTTCGGGTTTGTTCGTTCTTGGCGAATCGCTAGTCTAATTCGATTGGAATCGAGCCAATGGAAAGTGGGTTATGATTTCATGATAACTTCAGGTTTTATCGTTTTGGGCGAATTGTGAGTCAAATTCGATTGGAATGGAGCCAATGAAAATTGGTTTTTGATTTCATGATAACTTTGGGTTTGATCATTTTCGGCTAATTGCTAGTCTAATTCGATTGGAATCGAGGCAATGAAAAGTGGTTTTTATTTTCATGATAACTTCGGGTTTGATCGTTTTCAGTGAATTGCTTGTCTTATTCGATTGGAATCGAGCCAATGAAAAGTGGCTTTCGATTTCATGATAACTTCGGTTTTGATCGTCTTAAAAAAATTGCATTTCCAATTCGATTGGATTGAAGCCAATGAAATGTGGTTTTTTATTTCATTATAACTTCGAGTTTGATCATTTTCGGCAAATTGCTAGTCTAATTCGATTGGAATCGAGCCAATGAAACGTGGTTTTTGATTTCATTATAACTTCGGGTTTGCTCTTTTTTGGTGAATTGCTAGTCTAATTCGATTGGAATCAGCCAATGAGAAGTGATTTTTTATTTCATGATAACTTTGGGTTTGATCATTTTCGTCGAATTGCTAGTCTAATTCGGTTGGAATCGAGCCAATGAAAAGTGGCTTTCGATTTCATGATAACTTCCAGTTTGATCGTTTTCAAAAAATTGCTAGTCTAATTCGATTGGAATTAAGCCAATGAAAAGTGGTTTTCGATTTCGTGATAACTTCGGGATCGATCATTTTTGGCGAATTTCTTGTCTAATTCGATTGGAATCGAGCCAATGAAATGTGGCTTTTGATTTCATGATAACTTCGGGTTTTTTTGCTTTTTGCAAAATGCTAGTCTAATTCGATTGGAATCGAGCCAATAAAAAGTAATTTTTTATTTCATGATAACTTTGAGCTTGTTCATTTTTGGCGAATTGCGAGTCTAATTCAATTGGAATCGAGCCAATTGAAAGTGGTTTTTGATTTCATGATTACTTTCGATTTGATCGTTTTCGAAAATTGCTAGTCCAATTCGATTGGAATCGAACCAATGAAATGTGGTTTTTAATTTCATGATAACGTCGGGTTCGATCATTTTCGACGAATTGCTAGTCTAATTCGATTGGAATCGAGCCAGTGAAAAGTGGTTTTGGATTTTATGATAACTTCGGGTTTTATCCTTTTGGGCGAATTGTGAGCCTAATTCGATTGGAATCGAGTCAATGAAAAGTGGTTTTGGATTTTATGATAACATCGGGTTTGTTTGTTTTTGGCGAAATGCTAGTCGAATTCGATTGGAATCGAGCCAACGAAAAGTGGTTTTTGATTTCATGATAACTTAGTGTTTGTTCATTTTTTGGCGAATTGCTATTCTAATTCGATTGGAATCGAACTAATGAAAAGTTGTTTTAATTTCATGATAACTTCGGGTTTATTCGTTTTTGGCGAATTACTATTCTAATTCGATTGGAATCGAGCCAATGGAAAGTGGGTTTTGATTACGTGATAACTTCATGTTTTATCATTTTGGGCGAATTGCGAGTCTAATTCGATTGGAATCGAACCAATGAAAAGTGGTTTTGGATTTTATAATAACTTCGGGTTTGTTTGTTTTTGGCGAAATGCTAGTCTAATTCGATTGGAATTGAGCCAACGAAAAGTGGCTTTTGATTTCATGATAACTTTGGGTTTGATCATTTTCAGCTAATTGCTAGTCTAATTCGATTAGAATAGAGCCAATGAAAAGTGGTTTTTGATTTCATGTTAATTCGGGTTTGATTGTTTTCGATGAATTGCTAGTCTTATTCGATTGGAATCGAGCCAATGAAATGTGGCTTTCAATTTCATGATAACTTCGGTTTTGATCATCTTCAAAAAATTGCTAGTCTATTTCGATTGGAATGAAACCAATGAAATGTGGTTTTTGACTTCATGATAACATCGAGTTTGATCGTTTTCGGAAAATTGCTAGTCTAATTCGATTGGAATCGAGCCAATGAAACATGGTTTTTGATGTCATGATAACTTCGGGTTTGTTCGTTTTTGGTGAATTGCTAGTCTAATTCGATTGGAATCAGCCAATGAAAAGTGGTTTTTTATTTCATGATAACTTCGGGTTTGATCATTTTCGACGAATTGCTAGTCTAATTCGATTGGAATCGAGCCAATGAAAAGCGGCTTTCGACTTCATCATAACTTTGAGTTTGATCATTTTTGAAAAATTACTAGTCTAATTCGATTGGAATCAAGCAAATGAAAAGTGGTTTTCAATTTCGTGATAACTTCGGGATTGATCATTTTTAGCGAATTGCTAGTCTAATTCGATTAAGATCAAGCTAATGAAATGTGGCTTTTGATTTCATGATAACTTCGGTTTTGTTTGCTTTTTGCAAAATGCTAGTCTAATTCGATTGGAATCGAGCCAATGAAAAGTAGTTTTTTATTTCAAGATAACTTCAAGCTTGTTCATTTTTGGTGAATTGCTAGTCTAATTCGATTGGAATCAGCCAATGAAAAGTGATTTTTTATTTCATGATAACTTCGGGTTTGATCATTTTCGACGAAGTGCTAGTCAAATTCGATTGGAATCGAGTCAATGAAAAGTGGCTTTCAATTTCATGATAGCTTCAAGTTTGATCATTTTCGAAAATTTCTAATCTAATTCGATTGGAATCGAACCAATGAAAGATGGGTTTCGATTTCATGATAACTTCGGGTTTGATCATTTTCAAAAAATTGCTTGTCCATTTCAATTGGAATCGAGCCAATGAAAAGTAGCTTTTGATTTCATGACAACTTTGGGTTTGTTCATTTTTGGCGAATCGCTAGTCTAATTCGATTGGAATCGAGCCAATGGAAAGTAGGTTTTGATTTCCTGATAACTTCAGGTTTTATCGTTTTGGGAGAATTGCGAGTCTAATTCGATTGGAATCGTGCCAATGAAAAGTGGTTTTGGATTTTATGATAACTTCAGTTTTGTTTGTTTTTGGCGAAATGCTAGTCTAATTCTATTGGAATGGAGCCAATGAAAAGTGGTTTTTGATTTCATGATAATTTTGGCTTTGTTCGTTTTCGGCTGATTGCTAGTCTAATTCGATTGGAATCAAGCCAATGAAAAGTGGTTTTCGATTTCGTGATAACTTCGGGATTGATCGTTTTTGGCGAATTGCTAGTCTAATTCGATTAAAATCGAGCGAATGAAATGTGGCATTTGATTTCGTGATAACTTCGGGTTTGTTTGCTTTTTGCGAAATGCTAGTCTAATTCGATAGGAATCGAGCCAATGAAAAGTAGTTTTTTATTTCAAGATAACTTCGAGCTTATTCATTTTTGGCGAATTGCTAGTCTAATTCGATTGGAATCTAGCCAATTAAAATTGGTTTTTGATTTCATGATTACTTCGAATTTGATCGTTTTCGAAAATTGCTACTCCAATTCAATTGGAATTGAGCCAATTAAATGCGGTTTTTGATTTCATGATAACTTGAGGTTCAATCATTTTCGACGAATTGCTAGTCTACTTCGATTGGAATCGTGCCAATGAAAAGCGACTTTCGATTTCATGACAACTTTTAGTTTGATCATTTTCGAAAAATTGCTAGTCTAATTCGATTGGAATCAAGCAAATGAAAAGTGGTTTTTGATTTCGAGATAACTTCGGGATTGATCATTTTTGGCGAACTGCTAGTCTAATTCGATTAAGATCGAGCTAATGAAATGTGGCTTTTGATTTCATGATAACTTCGATTTTGTTTGCTTTTTGCAAAATGCTATTCGATTGGAATCGAGCCAATGAAAAGTAGTTTTTTATTTCAAGATAACTTCGATCTTGTTCATTTTTGGTGAATTACTGGTCTAATTCGATTGGAATCAGCCGATGAAAAGTGATTTTTTATTTCATGATAACTTCGGGTTTGATCATTTTCGACGAAATGCTAGTCTAATTCGATTGGAATCGAGTCAATGGAAAGTGGCTTTCGATTTTATGATAACTTCGGGTTTGATCATTTTCGAAAATCTCTAATCTAATTCGATTGGAATTGAACCAATGAAAGATGGGTTTCGATTTCATGATAACTTCGGGTTTGATCGTTTTCAAAAAATTGCTTGTCCAATTCAATTGGAATTGAGCCAATGAAAAGTGGTTTTTGATTTCATGATAACTTTGGGTTTGTTCATTTTTGGCGAATCGCTAGTCTAATTCGATTGGAATCGAGCCAATGGAAAGTGGGTTTTGATTTCATGATAACTTCAGGTTTTATCATTTTGGGAGAATTGTGAGTCTAATTCGATTGGAATCGTGCCAATGAAAAGTGGTTTTGGATTTTATGATAACTTCGGGTTTATTTGTTTTTGGCGAAATGCTAGTCTAATTCTATTGGAATGGAGGCAATGAAAAGTGGTTTTTGATTTCATGATAATTTTGGGTTTGTTCGTTTTCGGCTAATTGCTAGTCTAATTCGATTGGAATCGAGCCAATGAAAAGTGGTTTTCGATTTCGTGATAACTTCGGGATTGATCGTTTTTGCCGAATTGCTAGTCTAATTCGATTAAAATCGAGCTAATGAAATGTGGCTTTTGATTGCATGATAACTTCGGGTTTGTTTGCTTTTTATAAAATGCTAGTGTAATTCGATTGGAATCAAGCCAATGAAAAGTAGTTTTTTATTTCAAGATAACTTCTTGCTTGTTCATTTTTGGCGAATTGCTAGTCTAATTCGATTGGAATCGAGCCAATTAAAAGTAGTTTTTTATTTCAAGATAACTTCGTGCTTGTTCATTTTTGGCGAATTGCTAGTCTAATTCGATTGGAATCGAGCCAATTAAAAGTGTTTTTTGATTTCATGATTAGTTCGGATTTGATCATTTTCGAAAATTGCTAGTCCAATTCAATTGGAATCGAGCCAATGAAACACGGTTTTTGATTTCATGATAACTTTAGGTTCAATCATTTTCGATGAATTGCTAGTCCAATTCGATTGGAAACGAGCCAATGAAAAGTGATTTTTGATTTTAATATAATTTTAGGTTTTATCGTTTTGGGTGAATTGCGAGTCTAATTCAATTGGAATCGAGCCAATGAAAAGTGGTTTTGGATTTTATGATAACTTCGGGTTTGTTTGTTTTTGGCGAAATGCTAGTCTAATTCTATTGGAATGGAGCCAATGAAAAGTGGTTTTTGATTTCATGATAATTTTAGGTTTGTTCGTTTTCGGTTAATTGCTAGTCTTATTCGATTGGAATCGAGCCAATGAAAAGTGGTTTTTTTATTTCATGTTAACTTCGGGTTTGATCATTTTCGACGAATTGCTATTCTAATTCGATTGGAATCGAGCCAATGAAAAGTGGCTTTCGATTTCATGATAACTTCGGATTTGATCGTTTTCGAAAATTTCTAGTCTAATTCGATTGGAATCGAACCAATGAAAAATGGTTTTCGATTTCATGATAACTTCGGGTTTGATCGTTTTAAAAAATTGCTAGTCCAATTCAATTGGAATCGCGCTAATGAAAAGTGGTTTTTGATTTCATGATAACTTCGGGTTTGTTCATTTTTGGTGAATCGCTAGTCTAATTCGTTTGGAATCGAGCTAATGGAAAGTGGGTTTTGATTTCATAATAACTTCAAGTTTTATCGTTTTGGGCGAATTACGAGTCTAATTCGATTGGAATCGAGCCAATGAAAAGTGGTTTTGGATTTTATGATATATTCAGGTTTGTTTGTTTTTGGCGAAATGCTAGTCTAATTCGATTGGAATCGAGCCAACGAAAAGTGGTTTTTGATTTCATGATAACTTCGGGTTTGTTCGTTTTTGTTGAATTGCTATTCTGATTTGATTGGAATCGAGCCAATGAAAAATGGTTTTTGAATTCATGATAACTTCGGGTTTGATCATTTTCGTCGAATTGCTAGTCTAATTTGATTGGAATCGAGCCAATGAAAAGTGGTTTTTGATTTCATGAAAACTTCGGGTTTGATCATTTTCTGTGAATTGCTATTCTTATTCGATTGGAATCGAGCCAATGAAAAGTGATTTTCGATTTTGTGATAACTTCGGGATTGATCATTTTTAGTGAAATTCTTGTTTAATTCGATTAAAATCGAGCGAATGAAATGTGGCTTTTGATTTCATGATAACTTCAGGTTTGTTTGCTTTTTGCAAAATGCTAGTCTAATTCGATTGGAATCGAGCCAATGAAAAGTAGTT
>NW_019263349.1:0-2965 GCF_002742605.1 Olea europaea var. sylvestris
CCGGGGACAATTTCGTCATTATTCGCGACGGTGTCGGAATGGGCTCAAATTTGACGGGTTTATCGGAAACAAAAATCGTTCCTAGGGTAATTTCGTCATTTTTCGCGATGGTGTCGGAATGGGCTAAAATTTGACAGGTTGATCGGGAAAAAAAACCGCCCCAGGGGCAATTTTGTCATTTTTCGCGACGGTGTCGGAATGGGCTAAAATTTTACAGGTAGATCGGAAACAAAAACCGTACCTGGGGCAATTTCGTCATTTTTCGCGACGATGTCGGAATTGGCTAAAATTTGATAGGTTGATCGGAAACAAAAACTGGGCCAGGCGCAATTTCGTCATTTTTCGCGACGGTTTCGGAATGGGCTAAAATTTGACAGGTTGAACGGTAACGAAAATCGCGCCAGGGGCAATTTCGTCATTTTCGCAACGGTGTCGGAATGGGCTAAAATTCTGCAGGTTGATGGGAAAAGAAAATTCCGCCAGGGGAAATTTCTTCATTTTTCGCGACGGTGTCGGAATGGGCAGAAATTTGATAGGTTGATCGAAAACAAAAATCGCTCCAGGGGCAATTTCGTCATTTTTCGCGACGGAGTCGGAATGGGCTAAAATTTGACAAGTTGATCGAAAACAAAAACCGCGCTAGGGGCAATTTCGTCATTTTTCGCGACGGTGTCGGAATGGGCTAAAATTCTGCAAGTTGTTGGGAAACAAAAATTGCGCCGGGGAAAATTTCTTCATTTTCGCGACGGTGTCGAAATGGGCTAAAATTTGATAGGTTGATCGGAAACAAAAACCGCACCAGGGGCAATTTAGTCATTTTTCGCGACGGAGTCGAATGGGCTAAAATTTGATAGGTTGATCGGAAACAAAAATCGTGCCAGGGGCAATTTCGTCATTTTTCGCGACGATGTCGGAATGGGCTAAAATTTGACCGGTTGATCGGAAACAAAAACTGGGCCAGGGGAAATTTCGTCATTTTTCGTGACGGTGTCGGAATGTGCTCAAATTTGACAGGTTGATCTGAAACAAAAATCGTTCCAGGGGCAATTTCGTCATTTTTCTTGACGGTGTCGAAATAGGCTAAAATTTGACAGGTTGATCGGAAACAAAAATCGCGCTGGGGGCAATTTCGTCATTTTTCGAGATGGTGTCGGAATGGGCTAAAATTTTACAGGTTGATCGGAAACAAAAGCAGTCCCAGGGGCAATTTAGTCATTTTTCGCGACGGAGTCGAATGGGCTAAAATTTGACAGGTTGATCGGAAACAAAAATCGTGCCAGTCGCAATTTCGTCATTTTTCGTGACGGTGTCGGACTGGGCTAAAATTTGAGAGGTTGATCGGAAACAAAAACCGCCCCAGGGACAATTTAGTCATTTTTCGAGACGGTGTCGGAATGGGCTAAAATTTTACAGGTTGATCGGAAACAAAGACCGTGCCAGGGACAATTTCGTCATTTTTCGCGACGGTGTCGGAATGGGCTCAAATTTGATGGGTTGATCGGAAACAAAAATCGTTCCAGGGGCAATTTCGTCATTTTTCGCGATGGTGTCGGAATAGGCTAAAATTCGACAGGTTGGTCAGAAAAAAAAATCGCGCCCGGGGCAATTTCGTCATTTTTCACGACGGTGTCGGAATGGGCTAAAATTCTGCAAGTTGATGGGAGACAAAAATTGCGCCGGGGGAAATTTCTTCATTTTTCGCGACGGTGTCAGAATGGGCTAAAATTTGATAGGTTGATCGGAAAGAAAAACCGCCCAAGGGGCAATTTCGCCATTTTCGCGATGGTGTCGGAATGGGTTGAAATTTTACGGGTTGACTGGAAACAAAAATCGCGCCGAGGGCAATTTCGTCATTTTTCGCGACGGTGTCGGAATGGGCAGAAATTTGGCTGGTTGACTGGAATAAAATCGCGCCGAGGGCAATGTCGTCATTTTTCGTGACGGTGTCGGAATGGGCTAAAACTTGGCACGTTGATCGGAAACAAAAAACGCGCCAGGGGCAATTTCGTCTTTTTTCGTGACGGTGTCGGAATGGGCTGAAATTTGGCTGGTTGACGGGAAGCAAAAATCGCAACGGGGGCAATTTCGTCATTTTTCGCGACGGCGTCGAAATGGGCTAGAATTTCCCAGGTTGATCGGAAACAAAAACCGCGCAAGAGACAATTTTGTCATTTTTCGAGACGGTATCGGAATGGGCTAAAATTTTGCAGGTTGATCGGAAACAAAAATCGTGCCAGGGGCAATTTCGTCATTTTTTGCGACGGTGTCGGAATGGGCTAAAATTCTGCAGGTTGATGGTAAACGAAAATTGCGCCGAGGGAAATTTGGTCAATTTTCGCGACGGTGTCGTAATGGGCTGAAATTTGGCTGGTTGATCGGAAACAAAAATCGCGTCGGAAGCAATTTCGTCATTTTTCGCGACGGGGTCGGAATGGGCTAAAATTTGACAAGCTGATGGGAAACAAAAACCGCGCTAGGGGCAATTTCGTCATATTTCGCGAAGGTGTCAGAATGGGCTAAAATTCTGCAGGTTGATGGGAAACAAAAATTGCGCCGGGGGAAATTTCTTCATTTTCGCGACGGTGTCGAAATGGACTAAAATTTGACAGGTTGATCGGAAACAAAAACCGCCCCAGGGCAATTTAGTCATTTTTTGCGACGGAGTCGAATGGGCTAATATTTGACGGGTTGATCGGAAACAAAAATTGTGCCAGGGGCAATTTAGACATTTTTTGCGACGGAGTCGAATGGGCTAAAATTTGACGGGTTGATCGGAAACAAAAATCGTGCCAGGGGCAATTTCGTCATTTTTCGTGACGGTGTCGGAATCGGCTCAAATTTGACAGGTTGATCGGAAACAAAAACTGCGCCAGGGGCAATTTCGTCATTTTTCGCGACGGTGCCGGAATGGGCTCAAATTTGACAGGTTGATCGGAAACAAAAACTGCACCAGGGGCAATTTCGT
>NW_019263349.1:2997-16422 GCF_002742605.1 Olea europaea var. sylvestris
AGGGGCAATTTCGTCATTTTTTGCGACGGTGTCGGAATGGGCTCAAATTTGAAAGGTTGATCGGAAACAAAAATCGTGCCAGGGGCAATTTCGTCATTTTTCGCGACGGTGTCGAAATGGGCTAAAATTTGACAGGTTGATCGGAAAAAAAAATCGCGCCGTTGGCAATTTCGTCATTTTTCGCGACAGTGTCGGAATGGGCTAAAATTTGAAGGTTGATCGGAATTAAAAATCGCTCCGGGGGCAATTTCGTCATTTTTCGCGACGGTCTCGAAATGGGCTAAAATTTGACAGTTTGATCAGAAACAAAAACCGCCCCAGGGGCAATTTAGTCATTTTTCGCGACGGAGTCGAATGGGCTAAAATTTGACAGTTCATCGGAAACAAAAATCGTGCCAGGGGCAATTTAGTCATTTTTCGCGACGGTGTCGGAATGGTCTAAAATTTGACAGGTTGATCGGAAACAAAAACTGCGCCAGGGGCAATTTCCTCATTTTTCGCGATGGTGTCGGAATGGGCTAAAATTTGACAGGTTGATCGGAAACAAAAACCGCGCCAGGGGCAATTTCGTCATTTTTCGCGACGGTGTCGGAATGCGCTAAAATTCTGCAGGTTGATGGGAAACGAAAATTGCCCCGGGGGAAATTTCTTCATTTTTCGCGACGGTGTCGGAATGGGCAGAAATTTGATAGGTTGATCGGAAACAAAAATCGCTCCAGGGGCAATTTCGTCATTTTTCGCGTCGGTGTCGGAATGGGCTTAAATTTGACAAATTGATCGGAAACAAAAATCGTGCCCGGGGCAATATCGTCATTTTTCGCGAAGGTGTCGGAATCGGCTCAAATTTGACAGGTTGATCGGAAACAAAAACTGCGCCAGGGGAAATTTATTCATTTTCTCGACGGTGTCGAAATGGGCTAAAATTTGACAGGTTGAACGGAAACAAAAACCGCCCCCGGGGCAATTTAGTTATTTTTCGCGACGGAGTCGAATGGGCTAAAATTTGACAGGTTGATCAGAAACAAAAATCGTGCCAAAGGCAATTTCGTCATTTTTCGCGACGGTGTCGGTATGGGCTAAAATTTGACAGGTTGATCGGAAACAAAAATTGTGCCAGAGGTAATTTCGTCATTTTTCGCGACGGTATCGGAATGGGCTAAAATTTGACAGGTTGATCGGAAACAAAAACTGTGCCAGGGACAATTTCGTCATTTTTTGCGACGGTGTCGGAATGGGCTCAAATTTGACAGGTTGATCGGAAACAAAAATTGCACCAGGGGCAATTTCGTCATTTTTCTCGACGGTGTCGGAATGGGCTCAAATTTGAAAGGTTGATCGGAAAAAAAAACTGCACCAGGGGCAATTTCGTCATTTTTCGCGACGGTGTCGGAATGGGCTCAAATTTGAAAGGTTGATCGGAAACGAAAATCCTGCCAGGGGCAATTTCGTCATTTTTCGCGACGATGTCGAAATGGGGTAAAATTTGACAGGTTGATCGGAAACAAAAATCGCGCCGGGGGCAATTTCGTCATTTTTCGCGACAGTGTCGGAATGGGCTAAAATTTGAAGGTTGATCGGAATTAAAAATCGCTCCGAGGGCAATTTCGTCATTTTTCGCGACGGTCTCGAAATGGGCTAAAATTTGACAGTTTGATCAGAAACAAAATCGCCCCAGGGGCAATTTAGTCATTTTTCACGACGGAGTCGAATGGGCAAAAATTTGACAGTTCATCGGAAACAAAAATCGTGCCGGGGGCAATTTCGTCATTTTTCGCGACGGTGTCGGAATGGGCTAAAATTTGACAGGTTGATCGGAAACAAAAACTACGCCAGGGGCAATTTCGTCATTTTTCGCGACGGTGTCGGAATGGGCTAAAATTTGACAGGTTGATCGGAAACAAAAACTACGCCAGGGGCAATTTCCTCATTTTTCGCGATGGTGTCGGAATGGGCTAAAATTTGACAGGTTAATCGGAAACAAAAACCGAGCCAGGTGTAATTTCGTCATTTTTCGCGACGGTGTCGGAATGGGCTAAAATTCTGCAGGTTGATGGGAAACGAAAATTGCCCCGGGGGAAATTTCTTCATTTTTCGCGACGGTGTCGGAATTGGCAGAAATTTGATAGGTTGATCGGAAACAAAAATCGCTCCAGGGGCAATTTCGTCATTTTTCACGACGGTGTCGGAATGGGCTCAAATTTGAAAGGTTAATCGGAAACGAAAATCCTGCCAGGGGCAATTTCGTCATTTTTCGCGACGGTGTCGGAATGGGCTAAAATTTGACAAGTTGATCGGAAACAAAAACCGCGCTAGGGGCAATTTCATCATTTTTCGCGACGGTGTCGGAATGGGCTAAAATTATGCAGGTTGATGGGAAACAAAAATTGCGCCACGGGAAATTTCTTCATTTTCGCGACGGTGTCGAAATGGGCTAAAATTTGACAGGTTGAACGGAAACAAAAACTGTGCCAGGGGCAATTTCATCATTTTTCGCGACGGTGCCGGAATGGGCTCAAATTTGACAGGTTGATCGGAAACAAAAACTGCACCAGGGGCAATTTCGTCATTTTTCGCGACGGTGTCGGAATGGGCTCAAATTTGAAAGGTTGATCGGAAACAAAAATCGTGCCAGGGGCAGTTTCGTCATTTTTCGCGACGGTGTCGAAATGGGCTAAAATTTGACAGGTTGATCGGAAACAAAAATCGCGCCGGTGGCAATTTCGTCATTTTTCGCGACAGTGTCGGAATGGGCTACAATTTGAAGGTTGATCGAAATTAAAAATCGCTCCGGGGGCAATTCCGTCATTTTTCGCGACGGTCTCGAAATGGGCTAAAATTTGACAGTTTGATCAGAAACAAAAACCGCCCCAGGGGCAATTTAGTCATTTTTCGCGACGGAGTCAAATGGGCTAAAATTTGACAGTTCATCGGAAACAAAAATCGTGCCAGGGGCAATTTAGTCATTTTTCGCGACGGTGTCGGAATGGGCTAAAATTTGACAGGTTGATCGGAAACAAAAACTGCGCCAGGGGCAATTTCTTCATTTTTCGCGATGGTGTCGGAATGGGCTAAAATTTGACAGGTTGATCGGAAACAAAAACCGCGCCAGAGGCAATTTCGTCATTTTTCGCGACGGTGTCGGAACGGGCTAAAATTCTGCAGGTTGATGGGAAACGAAAATTGCCCCGGGGGAAATTTCTTCATTTTTCGCGACGGGTCGGAATGGGCAGAAATTTGATAGGTTGATCGGAAACAAAAATCGCTCTAGGGGCAATTTCGTCATTTTTCGCGTCGGTGTCGGAATGGGCTAAAATTTGACAAATTGATCGGAAACAAAAACCGCGCTAGGGGCAATTTCATCATTTTTCTCGTCGGTGTCGGAATGGGCTAAAATTATGCAGGTTGACGGGAAACAAAAATTGCGCCAGGGGAAATTTCTTCATTTTCGCGACGGTGTCGAAATGGGCTAAAATTTGACTGGTTGATCGGAAACAAAAACCTCCCCAAGGCAATTTAGTCATTTTTTGCGACGGAGTCGAATGGGCTAAAATTTGACGGGTTGATCGGAAACAAAAATCGTGCCTGGGGCAATATCGTCCTTTTTCGCGAAGGTGTCGGAATCGGCTCAAATTTGACAGGTTGATCGGAAACAAAAACTGCGCCAGGGGAAATTTATTCATTTTCGCGACGGTGTCGAAATGGGCTAAAATTTGACAGGTTGAACGAAAACAAAAACCGCCCCCGGGGCAATTTAGTTATTTTTCGCGACGGAGTCGAATGGGCTAAAATTTGACAGGTTGATCAGAAACAAAAATCGTGCCAGAGGCAATTTCGTCATTTTTCGCGACGGTGTCGGTATGGGCTAAAATTTGACAGGTTGATCGGAAACAAAAATCGTGCCAGAGGCAAGTTTGTCATTTTTCGCGACGGTGTCGGAATGGGCTAAAATTTGACAGGTTGATCGGAAACAAAAACTGCGCCAGGGACAATTTCGTCATTTTTTGCGACGGTGTCGGAATGGGCTCAAATTTGACAGGTTGATCGGAAACAAAAACTGCACCAGGGGTAATTTCGTCATTTTTCTCGACGGTGTCGGAATGGGCTCAAATTTGAAAGGTTGATCGGAAAAAAAAACTGCACCAGGGGCAATTTCGTCATTTTTCGCGACGGTGTCGAAATGGGCTAAAATTTGACAGGCTGATCAGAAACAAAAATCGCGCCGGGGGCAATTTCGTCATTTTTCGCGACGGTGTCGAAATGGGCTAAAATTTGACAGGCTGATCAGAAACAAAAATCGCGCCGGGGGCAATTTCGTCATTTTTCGCGACGGTGTCGAAATGGGCTAAAATTTGACAGGTTGATCGGAAACAAAAATCGCGCCGGGGGCAATTTCGTCATTTTTCCCGACAGTGTCGGAATGGGCTAAAATTTGAAGGTTGATCGGAATTAAAAATCGCTCCGGGGGCGATTTCGTCATTTTTCGCGACGGTCTCGAAATGGGCTAAAATTTGACAGTTTGATCAAAAACAAAACCCCCCAGGGGCAATTTAGTCATTTTTCACGACGGAGTCGAATGGGCTAAAATTTGACAGTTCATCGGAAACAAAAATCGTGCCGGGGGCAATTTCGTCATTTTTCACGACGGTGTCGGAATGGGCTAAAATTTGACAGGTTGATCGGAAACAAAAACTACGCCAGGGGCAATTTCCTCATTTTTCGCGATGGTGTCGAAATGGGCTAAAATTTGACAGGTTGATCGGAAACAAAAACCGAGCCAGGGGCAATTTCGTCATTTTTCGCGACGATGTCGGAATGGGCTAAAATTCTGCAGGTTGATGGGAAACGAAAATTGCCCCGGGGGAAATTTCTTCATTTTTCGCGACGGTGTCGGAATGGGCTAAAATTTGACAGGTTGATCGGAAACAAAAACCACTCCAGGGGCAATTTCGTCGTTTTTCGCGACGGTGTCGGTATGGGCTCAAATTTGACAGGTTGATCGGAAACAAAAACTGCGCCAGGGGAAATTTCTTCATTTTCGCGACTGTGTCGAAATGGGCTAAAATTTGAAAGGTTGATCGGTAACAAAAGCCGCCCCAGGGGCAATTTAGTTATTTTTCGCGACGTAGTCGAATGGGCTAAAATTTGACAAGTTGATGGGAAACAAAAACCGTGCTAGGGGCAATTTCGTCATATTTCACGACGGTGTCGGAATGGGATAAAATTCTGCAGGTTGATGGGAAACAAAAATTGCGCCGGGGGAAATTTCTTCATTTTCGCGACGGTGTCGAAATGGACTAAATTTGACAGGTTGATAGGAAACAAAAACCGCCCCAGGGGTAATTTAGTCATTTTTCGCGACGGAGTCGAATGAGCTAAAATTTGACAGGTTGATCGGAAGCAAAAATCGTGCCAGGGGCAATTTCGTCATTTTTCGCGACGGTGTCGAAATGGGCTCAAATTTGACAGGTTGATCGGAAACAAAAACTGCGCCAGGGGCAATTTCGTCATTTTTCGCGACAGTGTCGGAATGGGCTCAAATTGGACAGGTTGATTGGAAACAAAAACTGCACCAGGGGCAATTTCGTCATTTTTCGCGACGGTGTCGGAATGGGCCCAAATTTGAATGGTTGATCGGAAACAAAAACCGTGCCAGGGGCAATTTCGTCATTTTTCGCGACGGTGTCGAAATGGGCTAAAATTTGACAGGTTGATCGGAAACAAAAATCGCGTCGGGGGCAATTTCGTCATTTTTCGCGACGGTGTCGGAATGGGATAAAATTTGACAGTTGAACGGAAACAAAAATCCCGCCGGGGGCAATTTCGTCATTTTTCGCGACAGTGGCGGAATGGGCTCAAATTGGACAGGTTGATCGGAAACAAAAACTGCACCAGGGGCAATTTCGTCATTTTTCGCGACGGTGTCGGAATGGGCCCAAATTTGAATGGTTGATCGGAAACAAAAATCGTGCCAGGGGCAATTTCGTCATTTTTCGCGACGGTGTCGAATTGGGCTAAAATTTGACAGGTTGATCGGAAACAAAAATCGCGCCGGGGGCAATTTCGTCATTTTTCGCGACGGAGTCGAATGGGCTAAAATTTGACAGGTTGATCGGAAACAAAAATCGTGCCAGGGGCAATTTAGTCATTTTTCGCGACGGAGTCGAATGGGCTAAAATTTGACAGGTTGATCGGAAACAAAAACTGCACCAGGGTCAATTTCGTCATTTTTCGCGACCGTGTCGGAATGGGCTCAAATTTGACAGGTTGATCGGAAACAAAAACTGCGCCAGGGGCAATTTCGTCATTTTTCGCGACGGTGTCGGAATGGGCTCAAATTTGAGAGGTTGATCGGAAACAAAAATCGCGCCAGGGGCAATTTCGTCATTTTTCGTAACGGTGTCGGATTGGGCTCAAATTTGACGGGTTTATCGGAAACAAAAATCGTTCCAGGGGTAATTTCGTCATTTTTCGCGATGGTGTCGGAATGGGCTAAAATTTGACAGGTTGATCGGGAAAAAAAACCGCGCCAGGGGCAATTTCGTCATTTTTTCGCGACGATGTCGGAATGGGCTAAAATTTTACAGGTAGATCGGAAACAAAAACTGGGCCAGGCGCAATTTCGTCATTTTTCGCGACGGTTTCGGAATGGGCTAAAATTTGACAGGTTGAACGGAAACGAAAATCGCGCCAGGGGCAATTTCGTCATTTTCGCAACGGTGTCGGAATGGGTTAAAATTCTGCAGGTTGATGGGAAACGAAAATTCCGCCAGGGGAAATTTCTTCATTTTTCGCGACGGTGTCGGAATGGGCAGAAATTTGATAGGTTGATCGGAAACAAAAACCGCTCCAGGGGCAATTTCGTCATTTTTCGCGACGGTGTCGGAATGGTCTAAAATTTGACAAGTTTATCGAAAACAAAAACCGCACTAGGGGCAATTTCGTCATTTTTCGCGACGGTGTCGGAATGGGCTAAAATTCTGCAGGTTGTTGGGAAACAAAAATTGCGTCGGGGAAAATTTCTTCATTTTCGCGACGGTGTCGAAATGGGCTAAAATTTGATAGGTTGATCGGAAACAAAAACCGCCCCAGGGGCAATTTAGTCATTTTTCGTGACGGAGTCGAATGGGCTAAAATTTGATAGGTTGATCGGAAACAAGTGACGGAGTCGAATGGGCTAAAATTTGACAGGTTGATCGGAAACAAAAATCGTGCCAGGGGCAATTTCGTTATTTTTCGCGACGATGTCGGAATGGGCTAAAATTTGACCGGTTGATCGGAAACAAAAACTGCGCCAGGGGCAATTTCGGCATTTTTCATGACGGTGTCGGAATGTGCTCAAATTTGACAGGTTGATCTGAAACAAAAATCGTTCCAGGGGTAATTTCGTCATTTTTCGTGACGGTGTCAAAATGGGCTAAAATTTGACAGGTTGATCGGAAACAAAAATCGCGCCGGGGGCAATTTCGTCATTTTTCGCGACGGTGTCGGAATGGGCTAAAATTTGACAGGTTGATCGGAAACAAAAACCACCCCAGGGGCAATTTAGTCATTTTTCGCGACGGAGTCGAATTGGCTAAAATTTGACAGGTTGATCGGAAACAAAAATCGTGCCAGGAGCAATTTAGTCATTTTTCCCGACGGTGTCGGACTGGGCTAAAATTTGACAGGTTGATCGGAAACAAAAACCGCCCCAGGGACAATTTAGTCATTTTTCGAGACGGTGCCGGAATGGAAAAATTTTACAGGTTGATCGGAAACAAAGACCGTGCCAGGGACAATTTCGTCATTTTTCGCGACGGTGTCGGAATGGGCTCAAATTTGATGGGTTGATCGGAAACAAAAATCGTTCCAGGGGCAATTTCGTCATTTTTCGCGATGGTGTCGGAATGGGCTAAAATTTGACAGGTTGGTCAGAAAAAAAATCGCGCCCGGGGCAATTTCGTCATTTTCACGATGGTGTCGGAATTTGCTGAAATTTTACGGGTTGACTGGAAACAAAAATCGCGCCGAGGGCAATTTCGTCATTTTTCGCGACGGTGTCGGAATGTGCAGAAATTTGGCTGGTTGACTGGAAATAAAATCGCGCCGGGGGCAATGTCGTCATTTTTCGTGACGGTGTCGGAATGGGCTAAACTTTGGCACGTTGATCGGAAACAAAAAACGCGCCAGGGGCAATTTCGTCTTTTTTCGCGACGGTGTCGGAATGGGCTGAAATTTGGCTAGTTGATGGGAAGAAAAAATCGCGACGGGGGCAATTTCATCATTTTCGCGACGGCGTCGGAATGGGCTAAAATTTGCCAGGTTGATCGGAAACATAAACCGCGCAAGGGACAATTTTGTCATTTTTCGAGACGGTATCGAAATGGGCTAAAATTTGACAGATTGATCGGAAACAAAAATCGCGCCGGGGGCAATTTTGTCATTTTTCGTGACGGTGTCGGAATGGGCTAAAATTTGACAGGTTGATCGGAAACAAAAACAGCCCCAGGGGCAATTTCGTCATTTTTCGCGACGGTGTCGGAATGGGCTAAAATTCTGCAGGTTGATGGTAAAGGAAAATTGCGCCGAGGGAAATTTGGTCAATTTTCGCGACGGTGTCGTAATGGGCTGAAATTTGGCTGGTTGATCGGAAACAAAAATCGCGCCGGGGGCAATTTCGTCATTTTTCGCGACGGTGTCGGAATGGGCTAAAATTTGACAAGCTGATGGGAAATAAAAACCGCGCTAGGGGCAATTTCGTCATATTTCGCGAAGGTGTCGGAATGGGCTAAAATTCTGCAGGTTGATGGGAAACAAAAATTGGGCCGGGGGAAATTTCTTCATTTTCGCGACGGTGTCGAAATGGGCTAAAATTTGACAAGTTGATCGGAAACAAAAATCGCCCCAGGGCAATTTAGTCATTTTTTGCGACGGAGTCGAATGGGCTAAAATATGACGGGTTGATCGGAAACAAAAATCGTGCCAGGGCAATTTAGTCATTTTTTGCGACGGAGTCGAATGGGCTAAAATTTGACGGGTTGATCGGAAACAAAAATCGTGCCAGGGGCAATTCGTCATTTTTCGCGACTGTGTCGGAATCGGCTCAAATTTGACAGGTTGATCGGAAACAAAAACCGCATCAGGGGCAATTTCATAATTTTTCGCGACGGTGTCGGAATGGGCTCAAATTTGACAGGTTGATTGGAAACAAAAATCGTTCCTGGGGCAATTTCATCATTTTTCGCGACGGTGTCGGAATGGGCTAAAATTTGACAGGTTGATCGGAAACAAAAACTGCGCCAGGGACAATTTCGTCATTTTTCGCGACGGTGTCGGTATGGGCTTAAATTTGACATGTTGATCGGAAACAAAAACTGCGCCAGGGGAAATTTCTTCATTTTCGCGACGGTGTCGAAATGGGCTAAAATTTGACAGGTTGAACAGAAACAAAAACCGCCCAAGGGGCAATTTAGTTATTTTTCGCGACGGAGTCGAATGGGCTAAAATTTGGCAGGTTGATCGGAAACAAAAATCGTGCCAGAGGCAATTTTGTCATTTTTCGCGACGGTGTCGGAATGGGCTAAAATTTGACAGGTTGATCGGAAACAAAAACTGCGCCAGGGGCAATTTCGTCATTTTTCCCGACGGTGCCGGAATGGGCTCAAATTTGACAGGTTGATCGGAAACAAAAACTGCACCTGGGGCAATTTAGTTATTTTTCGCGACGGAGTCGAATGGGCTAAAATTTGACAGGTTGATCGGAAACAAAAATCGTGCCAGAGGCAATTTTGTCATTTTTCGCGACGGTGTCGGAATGGGCTAAAATTTGACAGGTTGATCGGAAACAAAAACTGCGCCAGGGACAATTTCGTCATTTTTCGCGACGGTGTCGGAATGGGCTAAAATTTGACAGGTTGATCGGAAACAAAAACCGCGCCAGGGGCAATTTCGTCATTTTTCCCGACGGTGCCGGAATGGGCTCAAATTTGACAGGTTGATCGGAAACAAAAACTGCACCAGGGGCAATTTCGTCATTTTTCTCGACGGTGTCGGAATCGGCTCAAATTTGAAAAGTTGATTGGAAACAAAAACTGCGCCAGGGGCAATTTCGTCATTTTTCGAGACGGTGTCGGAATGGGTTCAAATTTGACAGGTTGATTTGACAGGTTGATCGGAAACAAAAACTGCGTCAGGGGCAATTTCATCATTTTTCTCGACGGTGTCGGAATGGGCTCAAATTTGACAGGTTGATCGGAAACAAAAATCGCGCAAGGGGCAATTTCGTCATTTTTCGTGACGGTGTCGGAATGGGCTAAAATTTGACAGGTTGATCGGAAACAAAAACTGCGCCAGGGGCAATTTCGTCATTTTTCGCGACGGTGTCGGTATGGGCTCAAATTTGACAGGTTGATCGGAAACAAAAACTGCGCCAGGGGAAATTTCTTCATTTTCGCGACAGTGTCGAAATGGGCTAAAATTTGACAGGTTGATCGGTAACAAAAATCGCCCCAGGGGCAATTTAGTTATTTTTCGCGACGGTGTCGAATGGGCTAAAATTTGACAAGATGATGGGAAACAAAAACCGCGCTAGGAGCAATTTCGTCATATTTCGCGACGGTGTCGGAATGGGCTAAAATTCTGCAGGTTGATGGGAAACAAAAATTGCGCCGGGGGAAATTTCTTCATTTTCGCGACGGTGTCGAAATGGGCTAAAATTTGACAGGTTGATCGGAAACAAAAACCGCCCCAGGGCAATTTAGTCATTTTTTGCGACGGAGTCGAATGTGCTAAAATTTGACAGGTTGATCGGAAACAAAAACTGCGCCAGGGGCAATTTCATCATTTTTCGCGACGGTGTCGGAATGGGCATAAATTTGACAGGTACATCGGAAACAAAAATCGCGCCGGGGGCAATTTCGTCATTTTTCGTGACGGTGTCGGAATGGGCTAAAATTTGACAGGTTGATCGGAAACAAAAACTGCGCCAGGGGCAATTTCGTCATTTTTCGCCACGGTGTCGGTATGGGCTCAAATTTTACAGGTTGATCGGAAACAAAAATTGCGCCAGGGGAAATTTCTTCATTTTCGCGACACTGTCGAAATGGGCTAAAATTTGACAGGTTGATCGGCAACTAAAACCGCCCCAGGGGCAATTTAGTTATTTTTCACGACGGAGTCGAATGGGCTAAAATTTGACAAGTTGATGGGAAACAAAAACCGCGCTAGGGGCAATTTCGTCATATTTCGCGACGGTGTCGGAATGGGCTAAAATTCTCCAGGTTGATGGGAAACAAAAATTGCGCCGGGGGAAATTTCTTCATTTTCGCGATGGTGTCGAAATGGGCTAAAATTTGACAGGTTGATCGGAAACAAAAACCGCCCCAGGGCAATTTAGTCATTTTTTGCGACGGAGTCGAATGGGCTAAAATTTGACAGGTTGATCGGAAACAAAAATCGCGCCGGGGCAATTTCGTCATTTTTCGCGACGGTGTCGGAATGGGCTCAAGTTTGACAGGTTGCTCGGAAACAAAAACTGCGCCAGGGCAATTTCGTCATTTTTCGCGACGGTGTCGGAATGGGCTCAAGTTTGACAGGTTGCTCGGAAACAAAAACTGCGCCAGGGCAATTTCGTCATTTTTCGCGACGGTGTCGGAATGGGCTCAAGTTTGACAGGTTGCTCGGAAACAAAAACTGCGCCAGGGCAATTTCGTCATTTTTCGCGACGGTGTCGAAATGGGCTATAATTTGACAGTTTGACCAGAAACAAAAACCGCCCCAGGGGCAATTGAGTCATTTTTCGCAACGGAGTCGAATGGTCTAAAATTTGACAGGTTCATTGGAAACAAAAGTCGTGCCAGGGGCAATTTCGTCATTTTTCGCGACGGTGTCGGAATGGGCTAAAATTTGACAGGTTGATCGGAAATAAAAACTGCGCTGGGCAATTTCGTCATTTTTCACGACGGTGTCCGAATGGGCTAAAATTTGACAGGTTGATCGGAAACAAAAATCGATCCAGGGGCAATTTCGTCATTTTTCGCGACGGTATCGGAATGGGCTAAAATTCTGCAGGTTGATGGGAAACGAAAATTGCGCCGTGGGAAATTTCTTCATTTTTCGCGACTGTGTCGGAATGGGCAGAAATTTGATAGGTTGATCGGAAACAAAAACCACTCCATGGGCAATTTCGTCATTTTTCGTGACAGTGTCGGAATGGGCTAAAATTTGACGGGTTGATCGGAAACAAAAATCGCGCTAGCGGCAATTTCGTCGTTTTTCGCGATGGTGTCGGAATGGGCTAAAATTCTGCTGGTTGATGGGAAACAAAAACTGTGCCAGGGGCTATTTCGTCATTTTTCGCGACGGTGTCGGAATGGGCTCAACTTTGATAGGTTGATCGGAAACAAAAACTGCGCCAGGGGCAATTTCATCATTTTTCGCGACGGTGTCGGAATGAGCTCAAATTTGACAGGTTGATCGGAAACAAAAATCGTGCCAGGGGCAATTTCGTCATTTTTCGCGACGGTGTCGGAATGGGCTAAAATTTGACAGGTTGATCGGAAACAAAAATCGCGTCAGGGGCAATTTCGTCTTTTTTCGCGACGGTGTCGGAATGGGCTCAAATTTGACAGGTTGATCGGAAACAAAAACTGCGCCAGGGGAAATTTCTTCATTTTCGCGACGGTGTCGAAATGGGCTAAAATTTGACTGGTTGATCGGATACAAAAACCGCCCCAGGGGCAATTTAGTCATTTTTCGCGACGGAGTCGAATGGGCTAAAATTTGACTGGTTGATCGGAAACAAAAATCGTGCCAGGGGCAATTTCGTCATTTTTCGCGACGGTGTCGGAATGGGCTAAAATTTGACATTTTGATCGGAAACAAAAACTGCGCCAGGGTCAATTTCGTAATTTTTTGTGACGGTGTCGGAATGGGCTCAAATTTGACAGGTTGATCGGAAACAAAAACTGCGCCAGGGGCAATTTCGTCATTTTTTGCGACTATGTCGGAATGGGCTCAAATTTGATAGGTTGATCGGAAGGAAAAACCGTGCCAGGGGCAATTTCGTCATTTTTCGCGACGGTGTCGAAATGGGATAAATTTGACAGGTTGATCGGAAACAAAAATCGCGCCGGGGGCAATTTCGTCATTTTTCGCGACGGTGTCGGAATGGGCTAAAATTTGAAGGTTGATCGGAATCAAAAATCGCTCCGGGGGCAATTTCGTCATTTTTCGCGACGGTCTTGAAATGGGCTAAAATTTGACAGTTTAATCAGAAACAAAAACCGCCCCAGGGGAAATTTAGTCATTTTTCACGACGGAGTCGAATGGGCTAAAATTTGACAGTTCATCGGAAACGAAAACAGCGCCAGGGGCAATTTCGTCATTTTTCGCGATGGTGTCGGAATGGGCTAAAATTTGACAGGTTGATCGGAAACAAAAACCGCG
>NW_019263350.1:0-16420 GCF_002742605.1 Olea europaea var. sylvestris
ATGAGCACTTTCATATTTGGAATGCTTGGATAGTCGGCGTACGAAGAATTGAACGTAACTTTTGCACACGGTGTCCGTTTTGGTCCCATAAGTACTTTTTCAAAATGTAGCGATTATTTAGGATTGAACTCACTACTTCATCGTGACGTTCGAGGGATTTCGGCCATTTTTCCGGAAGAATGAGCACTTATATATTTGGAACGCTGGGATAGTCAGCGTACGAAGAATTGAACGTAACTTTTGCACACGGTGTCCGTTTGGGCCCATAAGTACTTTTTGGAAACGTAGCGACCGTTTTGGAGTGAACTCACAACTTCGTCGTGACGTTCGAGGGATTTCGGCCATTTTTCGAAAGAATGAGCACTTTTATATTTGGAACGCTTGAATAGTCGGCGTATGAAGAATTGAACGTAACTTTTGCACACGGTGTCCGTTTTGGGCCCATAAGTACTTTTTGGAAATGTAGCGACCGTTTTGGATTGAACTCACAACTTCATCATGACGTTCGAGGAATTTCAGCCATTTTTCGAAAGAATGAGCACTTTTATATTTGGTACGCTTAGATAGTCGGCGTAATAAGAATTGAGCGTAACTTTTGCACACGGTGTCCGTTTTGGGCCCATAAGTACTTTATGGAAATGTAGCGATCGTTTTGGATTGAACTCGCCACTTCGTCGTGACGTTCTAGGGATTTCAGCCATTTTTTGAAAAAATAACCCATTTTATATTTGGTACGCTTGGATCGTCGGCGTACGAAGAATTGAGCGTAACTTTTGCACACGGTGTCCGTTTCGGGCCCATAAGTACTTTTTGGAAATGTAGCGACCGTTTTGGATTGAACTCACCACTTCATCTTGACGTTCGAGGGATTTCAGCAATTTTTTGAAAGAATGAGCACTTTTATATTTGGAACGCTTGGATAGTCAGTGTACGAAGAATTGAGCGTAACTTTTGCATACGGTGTACGTTTTGGGCCCATAAGTACTTTTTGGAAATGTAGCGACCATTTTGGATTGAACTCATCACTTCGTCGTGATGTTCGAGGGATTTCGGGCATTTTTCAAAAGAATGAGCACTTTAATATTTGGAACGCTTAGATAGTCGGCGTACGAAGAGTTAAACGTAACTTTTGCACACGGTGTACGTTTTGGGCCCATAAGTACTTTTTGGAAATGTAGCGACCGTTTTGGATTGAACTCACCACTTCATCGTGACGTACGAGGGATTTTGGCCATTTTTCGAAAGAATGAGCACTTTTATATTTGGAACGCTTGGATAGTCGGCGTACGAACAATTGAACGTAACTTTTGCCCACGGTGTCCGTTTTGGGCCCATAAGTACTTTATGGAAATGTAGCGACCATTTTGGATTGAACTCGCCACCTCGTCGTGACGTTCGAGGGATTTCGGCCATTTTTCGAAAGACTGAGCACTTTTATATTTGGAACGCTTGGATAGTCGGCGTACGAACAATTGAACGTAACTTTTGCCCACGGTGTCCGTTTTGGGCCCATAAGTACTTTATGGAAATGTAGCGACCATTTTGGATTGAACTCGCCACCTCGTCGTGACGTTCGAGGGATTTCGGCCATTTTTCAAAAGAATGAGCACTTTTATATTTGGAACGCTTGGATAGTCGGCGTACGAACAATTGAACGTAACTTTTGCACACGGTGTCTGTTTTGGGCCCATAAGTACTTTATGGAAATGTAGCGACCATTTTGGATTGAACTCGCCACCTCGTCGTGACGTTCGAGGGATTTCGGCCATTTTTCGTAAGAATGAGCACTTTATATTTGGAACGCTTGGATAGTCGGCGTACGAAGAGTTGAGCGTAACTTTTGCACACGGTGCCCGTTTTGGGCCCATAAGTACTTTTTGGAAATGTAACGACGGTTTTGGATTGAACTCACAACTTCATCGTGACGTTCGAGGGATTTCGGCCATTTTTCGAAAGAATGAGTACTTTTATATTCGGAATGCTTGGATAGTTGGCGTAATAAGAATTGAACGTAACTTTTGCACACGGTGTCCGTTTTTGGGCCCATAAGTACTTTTTGGAAATGTAGCGATCATTTTGGATTGAAATCACCACTTCGTCGTGACGTTCAAGGGATTTCGGCCATTTTTCGAAAGAATGAGCACTTTTATATTTGGAACGCTTGGATAGTCGGCGTACGAAGAATTGAGCGTAACTTTTGCACACTGAGTCCGTTTTGGGCCCATAAGTACTTTTTGGAAATGTAGCGACCGTTTTGGATTGAACTCACGACTTCGTCGTGACGTTCGAGGGATTTCGGCTATTTTTCAAAAGAATTAGCACTTTTATATTTGGAACGCTTGTATAGTCGGCGTACGAAGAATTGAGCGTAACTTTTGCACACGGTGTCCGTTTTGGGCGCATAAGTACTTTTTGGAAATGTAGCGACCGTTTTGGGTTGAACTCACCCCTTCGTTGTGACGTTCGAGGGATTTCGGCCATTTTTCGAAAGAATGAGCACTTTTATATTTGGAACGGTTGG
This sequence comes from Olea europaea var. sylvestris, assembly GCF_002742605.1. Lineage (NCBI taxonomy): Eukaryota > Viridiplantae > Streptophyta > Magnoliopsida > Lamiales > Oleaceae > Olea > Olea europaea. Next base: position 2,522 of record NW_019263350.1, read on the forward strand.
ATAGTCGGCGTACGAAGAATTGAGCATAACTTTTGCACACGGTGTCCGTTTTGGGCCCATAAGTACTTTTTGGAAATGTAGCGACCGTTTTGGGTTGAACTCACCACTTCGTTGTGACGTTCGAGGGATTTCGGCCATTTTTCGAAAGAATGAGCACTTTATATTTGGAACGCTTCGATAGTCGGCCTATGAAGAATTGAGCGTAACTTTTCCAACGGTGTCCGTTATGGGTCCATAAGTACTTTTTGGAAATGTAGCGACCGTTTTGGATTGAACTCACAACTTCGTCGTGACGTTCGAGGGATTTCGGCCATTTTTTGAAAGAACAAGCACTTTCATATTTGGAACGCTTGGATAGTCGGGGTATGAAGAATTGATCCTAACTTTTGCACATAGTGTCCGTTTTGGGCCCATAAGTACTTTTGGGATATGTGGCGGCTGTTTTGGATTGAACTCACAACTTCGTCGTGATGTACGAGGGATTTTTGCCATTTTTCGAAAGAATGAGCACTTTACATTTGGAACGCTTGGATAGTCGGCATACGAAGAATTGAGCGTAACTTTTGCACACGGTCTCCGTTTTAGGCCGATATGTACTTTTTAGAAATGTAACGACCGTTTTGGATTGAACCCACAACTTCATCGTGACGTTGGAGGGATTTCGCCCATTTTTCGAAAGAATGAGCACTTTGATATTTGGAATGCTTGGATAGTCGGCGTACGAAGAATTGAACGTAACTTTTGCACACGGTGTCCGTTTTGGGCCCACAAGTACTTTTTGGAAATGTAGCGACCATTTTGGATTGAACTCACCACTTCGTCGTGACGTTCGAGGGATTTCGGCCATTTTTCGGAAGAATGAGCACTTTTATATTTGGAACACTTCGATAGTCGGCGTATGAAGAATTGAACGTAACTTTTGCACACGGTGTCCGTTTTGGGACCATAAGTACTTTTTGGAAATGTAACGACCGTTTTGGATTGAACTCACAACTTTGTCATGACGTTCGAGGAATTTTGGCCATTTTTCGAAAGAATGAGCACTTTTATATTTGGTACGCTTAGATAGTCGGCGTATGAAGAATTGAGCGTAACTTTTGCACACGGTGTCCGTTTTGGGCCCATAAGTACTTTATGGAAATGTAGCGATCGTTTTAGGTTGAACTCGCCACTTCGTCATGACGTTCGAGGGATTTCAGCCATTTTTTGAAAAAAATGAGCACTTTTATATTTGGTATGCTTGGATAGTCGGCGTACGAAGAATTGAGCGTAACTTTTGCACACGGTGTACGTTTTGGGCCCATAATTACTTTTTGAAAATGTAGCGACCGTTTTGGATTGAACTCGTCACTTCGTCGTGATGTTCGAGGGATTTCGATCATTTTTCGAAAGAATGAGCACTTTTATATTTGGAACACTTGGATAGCCGGCGTACGAAGAATTGAACGTAACTTTTGCACACGGTGTACGTTTTGGGCCCATAAGTACTTTTTGGAAATGTAGCGACCGTTTTAGACTGAACTCACCACTTCTTCGTGACGTACGAGGGATTTCGGCCAAATTTTGAAAGAATGAGTACTTTTATATTTGGAACGCTTGGATAGTCGACGTACGAAGAATTGAACGTAACTTTTGCACACGGAGTCCATTTTGGGCCCATAAGTACTTTTTGGAAATGTAGCGACCGTTTTGGATTGAACTCACCACTTCGTCGTTACATTCGAGGGATTTTTGCCATTTTTCAAAAGACTGAGTACTTTTATATTTGCAACGCTTGGACAGTCGGCGTACGAAGAATTGAACGTAACTTTTGCACACTATGTCCGTTTTGGGCCCATAAGTACTTTTTGGAAATGTAGCGACCGTTTTGGATTGAACTCACCACCTTGTCATGACGTTCGAGGGATTTTGGCCATTTTTCGAAAGACTGAGCACTTTTATATTTGGAACGCTTGTATTGTCAGCGTACGAAGAATTGAGCGTAACTTTTGCACACGGAGTCCGTTTTGGGCCCATAATTACTTTTTGAAAAGGTGGCGACCGTTTTGGATTGAACTCACGACTTCGTCGTGACGTTCGAGGGATTTCGGCTATTTTTTGAAAGAATGAGCACTTTTATATTTGGAACGCTTGGATAGTCGGCATACGAAGAATTGAGCGTAACATTTGCACACGGTGTCCGTTTTAGGCCCATAAGTACTTTTTGGAAATGTAGCGACCGTTTTGGATTGCACTCGCCACCTCGTCGTGACGTTCGAGGGATTTCGGCTATTTTTTGAAAGAATGAGCACTTTTATATTTGGAACGCTTGGATAGTCGGCGTACGAAGAATTGAGCGTAACTTTTGCACACGGTGTCCGTTTTGGGCCCATAAGTACTTTTTGAAAATGTAGCGAACGTTTTGGATTGAACTCACCACTTCGTTGTGACGTTCGAGGGATTTCGGCCATTTTTCGAAAGAATGAGCACTTTATATTTGGAACGCTTGGATAGTCGGCTTATGAAGAATTGAGCGTAACTTTTCCACACAGTGTCCGTTATGGGCCCATAAGTACTTTTTGGAAATGTAGCGACCGTTTTGGATTAAACTCACAACTTCTTCGTGACGTTCGAGGGATTTCGGCCATTTTTCGAAAAAACAAGCACTTTCATCTTTGGAACGCTTAGATAGTCGGGGTAAGAGGAAATGAGCCTAACTTTTGCACATAGTGTCCGTTTTGGCCCATAAGTACTTTTGGGATATGTGGCGGCCGTTTTGGATTGAACTCACAACTTCGTCGTGACGTACGAGGGATTTCGGCCATTTTTCAGAAGAATGAGCACTTTATAATTGGAACGCTTGGATAGTCGCGTACGAAGAATTGAGCGTAACTTCTGCACACGGTGTCCGTTTTGGGCCCATAAGTACTTTTTGGAAATGTAACGACTATTTTGGATTGAACTCACAACTTCATCGTGACGTTCAAGGGATTTCGGCCATTTTTCGAAAGAATGAGCACTTTTATATTTGGAACACTTGGATAGTCGGCGTACGAAGAATTGAGCGTAACTTTTGCACACGGTGTCCATTTTGGACCCGTAAGTACTTTTTGGAAATGTAGCGACCGTTTTGGATTGAACTCACCACTTCGTCGTGACGTTCGAGGGATTTTAGCCATTTTTCGAAAGAATGAGCAATTTTATATTTGGAACGCTTGGATAGTCGGCGTACGAAGAATTGAACGTAACTTTTGCACACGGTGTCCGTTTTGGGCCCATAAGTACTTTTTTGAAATGTAGCGACCGTTTTGGATTGAACTCACAACTTCGTCGTGACGTTCGAGGGATATCAGCTATTTTTCGAAAGAATGAGATCTTTTATATTTGGAATGCTTGGATTGTCGACGTACGAAGAATTGAGCGTAACTTTCGCACACGGTGTCCGTTTTGGGCCCATAAGTAATTTTGGAATATGTGGCGGACGTTTTGGATTGAACTCACAACTTTGTCGTGTCGTACGAGGGATTTTGGTCATTTTTCGAAAGAATGAGCACTTTACATTTGGAACGGTTGGATAGTTGGCGTACGATGAATTGAGCATAACTTTTGCACACGGTGTCCGTTTTGGGCCCATAAGTACTTTTTGGAATTGTAGGGACCGTTTTGGGTTGAACTCACCACTTCGTCGTGACGTTCGAGGGATTTCGGCAATTTTTCGAAAGAATGAGCACTTTATATTTGGAACGCTTCGATAGTCGGCCCATGAAGAATTGAGCGTAACTTTTCCACACGGTGTCCGTTATGATTCCATAATTACTTTTTGGAAATGTAGCGACCGTTTTGGATTGAACTCACCACTTCGTCGTGACGTTCGAGGGATTTTAGCCATTTTTCGAAAGAATGAGCAATTTTATATTTGGAACGCTTGGATAGTCAGCGTACGAAGAATTGAACGTAACTTTTGCACACGGTGTCCGTTTTGGGCCCGTAAGTACTTTTTTGAAATGTAGCGACCGTTTTGGATTGAACTCACAACTTCGTCGTGACGTTCGAGGGATTTCAGCTATTTTTCGAAAGAATGAGATCTTTTATATTTGGAATGCTTGGATTGTCGACGTACGAAGAATTGAGCGTAACTTTCGCACACGGTGTCCGTTTTGGGCCCATAAGTAATTTTGGAATATGTGGCGGACGTTTTGGATTGAACTCACAACTTTGTCGTGTCGTACGAGGGATTTCGGCCATTTTTCGAAAGAATGAGCTCTTTACATTTGGAACGGTTGGATAGTTGGCGTACGAAGAATTGAGCATAACTTTTGCACACGGTGTCCGTTTTGGGCCCATAAATACTTTTTGGAATTGTAGCGACCGTTTTGGGTTGAACTCACCACTTCGTCGTGACGTTCGAGGGATTTCGGCAATTTTTCGAAAGAATGAGCACTTTATATTTGGAACGCTTCGATAGTCGGCCCATGAAGAATTGAGCGTAACTTTTCCACACGGTGTCCGTTATGATTCCATAATTACTTTTTGGAAATGTAGCGACCGTTTTGGATTGAACTCACAACTTCGTCGTGACGTTCGAGGGATTTCGGCCATTTTATGAAAGAACAAGCACTTTCATATTTGGAACGCTTGGATAGTCGGGGTACGAAGAATTGAGCCTAACTTTTACACATAGTGTCCGTTTTGGGCCCATAAGTACTTTTGGGATATGTGGTGGCTGTTTTGGATTGAACTCACAACTTCGTCGTGATGTACGAGGGATTTTGGCCATTTTTTGAAAGAATGAGCACTTTACATTTGGAACGCTTGGATAGTCGGCATACGAAGAATTGAGCGTAACTTTTGCACACGGTGTCCGTTTTGGGCCCATACGTACTTTTTAGAAACGTAACGACCGTTTTGGATTGAACTCACAACTTCATCGTGACGTTGGAGGGATTTCACCCATTTTTTGAAAGAATGAGCACTTTTATATTTGGAATGCTTGGATAGTCGGCGTACGAAGAATTGAACGTAACTTTTGCACACGGTGTCCGTTTTGGGCCCATAAGTACTTTTTCGAAATGTAGCGATCGTTTAGGATTGAACTCACTACTTCATCGTGACGTTCGAGGGATTTAGGCCATTTTTCGGAAGAATGAGCACTTTCATATTTGGAACGCTTGGATAGTCAGTGTATGAAGAATTGAACGTAACTTTTGCACACGGTGTCCGTTTTGGGCCAATAAGTACTTTTTGGAAATGTAGCGACCGTTTTGGATTGAACTCACCACTTCGTTGCGACATTCGAGGGATTTCGGCCATTTTTCAAAAGACTGAGTACTTTTATATTTGCAACGCTTGGATAGTCGGCGTATGAAGAATTGAACGTAACTTTTGCACACGGTGTCCGTTTTGGGCCCATAAGTACTTTTTGGAAATGTAGCGATCGTTTTGGATTGAACTCACAACTTTGTCATGACGTTCGAGGAATTTCGGCCATTTTTCGAAAGAATGAGCACTTTTATATTTGGTACGCTTAGATAGTCGGCGTATGAAGAATTGAGCGTAACTTTTGCACACGGTGTCCGTTTTGGGCCCATAAGTACTTTTTGGAAATGTAGCGATCGTTTTGGATTGAACTCGCCACTTCGTCATGACGTTCGAGGGATTTTAGCCATTTTTTGAAAAAAATGGGCACTTTTATATTTGGTACGCTTGGATAGTCGGCGTACGAAGAATTGAGCGTAACTTTTGCACACGGTGTACGTTTTGGGCCCATAAGTACTTTTTGGAAATGTAGCGACCGTTTTGGATTGAACTCATCACTTCGTCGTGACGTTCGAGGGATTTTGGTCATTTTTCGAAAGAATGAGCACTTTTATATTTGGAACGCTTGGATAGTCGGCGTACGAAGAATTGAACGTAACTTTTGCACACGGTGTACGTTTTGGGCCCATAAGTACTTTTTGGAAGTGTAGCGACCGTTTTGGATTGAACTCACCACTTCTTCGTGACGTACTAGGGATTTCGGCCAATTTTCGAAAGAATGAGTACTTTTATATTTGGAACGCTTGGATAGTCGGCGTACGAAGAATTGAACGTAACTTTTGCCCGCGGTGTCCGTTTTGGGACCATAAGTACTTTTTGGAAATGTAGCGACCGTTTTGGATTGAACTCACCACTTTGTCGTGACATTCGAGGGATTTCTGCCATTTTTCAAAAGACTAAGTACTTTTATATTTGCAACGCTTGGACAGTCGGCGTAAGAAGAATTGAACGTAACTTTTGCACACGGTGTCCGTTTTGGGCCAATAAGTACTTTTTGGAAATGTAGCGACTGTTTTGGATTGAACTCACAACTTCGTCGTGACGTTCGAGGGATTTTGGCCATTTTTTGAAAGAACAAGGACTTTCATATTTGGAATGCTTGGATAGTCGGGGTACGAAGAATTGAGCCTAACTTTTGCACATAGTGTTCGTTTTGGGCCCATAAGTACTTTTGGGATATGTGGCGGCTGTTTTGGATTGAACTCACAACTTCGTCGTGATGTACGTGGGATTTTGGCCATTTTTCGAAAGAATGAGCACCTTACATTTGGAACGCTTAGATAGTCGGCATACGAAGAATTGAACGTAACTTTTGCACACGGTGTCCGTTTTGGGCACATAAATACTTTTTCGAAATGTAGCGATCGTTTAGGATTGAACTCACAACTTCATCGTGACGTTCAAGGGTTTTCGGCCATTTTTCAGAAGAATGAGCACTTTTATATTTGGAACGCTTGGATAGTCAGCGTATGAAGAATTGAACGTAACTTTTGCACACGGTGTCCGTTTTGGACCCATAAGTACTTTTTGGAAATGTAGCGGCCGTTTTGGATTGAACTCACCACTTCGTCGTGACGTTCGAGGGATTTCGGCCATTTTTCGAAAGAATGAGCACTTTTATATTTGGAACGCTTCGATAGTCGGCGTATGAAGAATTGAACGTAACTTTTGCACACGGTGTCCGTTTTGGGCCCATAAGTACTTTTTGGAAATGTAGCGACCGTTTTGGATTGAACTTACAACTTTGTCAAGACGTTCGAGGAATTTCGGCAATTTTTCGAAAGAATGAGCACTTTTATATTTGGTACGCTTAGATAGTCGGCGTATGAAGAATTGAGCGTAACTTTTGCACACGGTGTCCGTTTTGGACCCATAAGTACTTTTTGGAAATGTAGCGACCGTTTTGGATTGAACTCACCACTTCGTCGTGACGTTCGAGGGATTTCGGCCATTTTTCAAAAGATTGAGCACTTTTATATTTGGTACGCTTAGATAGTCGGCGTAAGAAGAATTGAGCGTAACTTTTGCACACGGTGTCCGTTTTGGGCCCATAAGTACTTTTTCGAAATGTAGCGATCGTTTAGGATTGAACTCACAACTTCATCGTGACATTCAAGGGATTTCGGCCATTTTTCGGAAGAATGAGCACTTTTATATTTGGAACGCTTGGATAGTCAGCGTATGAAGAATTGAAAGTAACTTTTGCACACGGTGTCCGTTTTGGACCCATAAGTACTTTTTGGAAATGTAGCGGCCGTTTTGGATTGAACTCACCACTTCGTCGTGACGTTCGAGGGATTTCGGCCATTTTTCGGAAGAATGAGCACTTTTATATTTGGAACGGTTCAATAGTCGGCGTATGAAGAATTGAACGTAACTTTTGCACACGGTGTCCGTTTTGGGTCCATAAGTACTTTTTGGAAATGTAGCGACCGTTTTAGATTGAACTCACAACTTTGTCATGACGTTCGAGGAATTTTGGCCATTTTTCGAAAGAATGAGCACTTTTATATTTGGTACGCTTAGATAGTCGGCGTATGAAGAATTGAGCGTAACTTTTGCACACGGTGTCCGTTTTGGGCCCATAAGTACTTTATGGAAATGTAGCGATCGTTTTGGATTGAACTCGCCACTTCGTCATGACGTTCGAGGGATTTCAGCCATTTTTTGAAAAAATGGGCACTTTTATATTTGGTACGCTTGGATAGTCGGCGTATGAAGAATTGGGCGTAACTTTTGCACACGATGTACGTTTTGGGCCCATAAGTACTTTTTGGAAATGTAGCGACCGTTTTGGATTGAACTCATCACTTCGTCGTGACGTTCGAGGGATTTTGGTCATTTTTCGAAAGAATGAGCACTTTTATATTTGGAACGCTTGGATAGTCGGCGTACGAAGAATTGAACGTAACTTTTGCCCACGGTGTCCGTTTTGGGCGCATAAGTACTTTTTGGAAATGTAGCGACCGTTTTGGATTGAACTCATCACTTCGTCGTGACGTTCGAGGGATTTTGGTCATTTTTCGAAAGAATGAGCACTTTTATATTTGGAACGCTTGGATAGTCGGCGTACGAAGAATTGAACGTAACTTTTGCCCACGGTGTCCGTTTTGGGCGCATAAGTACTTTTTGGAAATGTAGCGACCGTTTTGGATTGAACTCACCACTTCGTCGCGACATTCGAGGGATTTCGGCCATTTTTCAAAAGTCTGAGTACTTTTATATTTGCAACGCTTGGATAGTCGGCGTACGAAGAATTGAACGTAACTTTTGCACACGGTGTCCGTTTTGGGCCCATAAGTACTTTTTGGAAATGTAGCGACCGTTTTGGATTGAACTCACAACTTCGTCGTGACGGCCGAGGGATTTCGACCATTTTTCGAGAGAACAAGCACTTTCATATTTGGAACGCTTGGATAGTCGGGGTACGAAGAATTGAGCCTAACTTTTGCACATAGTGTCCGTTTTGGGCCCATAAAATTACTTTTGGGATTTTTGGCGGTCGTTTTAGATTGAACTCACAACTTCATCGTGACGTACGAGGGTTTTCAGCCATTTTTCGAAAGAATGAGCACTTTATATTTGGAACGCTTGGATAGTCGGCGTACGAAGAATTGAGCGTAACTTTTGCACGCGGTGTCCGTTTTGGGCCCATAAGTACTTTTTGGAAATATAACGACTATTTTGGGTTGAACTCACAACTTCGTCATGACGTTCGAGGGTTTTCAGCCATTTTTCGAAAGAATGAGCACTTTATATTTGGAACGCTTGGATAGTCGGCGTACGAAGAATTGAACGTAACTTTTGCACACGGTGTCCGTTTTGGGCCCATAAGTACTTTTTGGAAATATAACGACTATTTTGGGTTGAACTCACAACTTCGTCATGACGTTCGAGGGATTTCAGCCATTTTTCGAAAGAATGGGCACATTTATATTTGGAACGCTTGGATGGTCGGCGTACGAAGAATTGAACGTAACTTTTGCACACGGTGTACGTTTTGGGCCGATAAGTACTTTTTGGAAATGTAGCGACCGTTTTGGATTGAACTCACAACTTCGTCGTGACTGTCGAGGGATTTCGGCCATTTTTCGAAAGAACAAGCACTTTCATATTTGGAACGCTTGGATAGTCGGGGTACGAAGAATTGAGCCTAACTTTTGCACATAGTGTTCGTTTTGGGCCCATAAGTACTTTTGGGATTTGTGGCGGTCGTTTTGGATTGAACTCACAACTTCATCGTGACGTACGAGGGATTTCGGCCATTTTTCGAAAGAATGAGCACTTTATATTTGGAACGCTTGGATAGTCGGCGTACGAAGAATTGAACGTAACTTTTACACACGGTGTCCGTTTTGGGCCCATATGTACTTTTTGGAAATGTAGCGACCGTTTTGGATTGAACTCACAACTTCGTCGTGACGTATGTGCGATTTCGGCCATTTTTCGAAAGAATGGGCACATGCATATTTGGAACGCTTGGAGAGTCGGCGTACGAAGAATTCAGCGTAACTTTTGCACACGGTGTCCGTTTTGGGCCCATAAGTACTTTTTGGAAATATAACGACTATTTTGGGTTGAACTCACAACTTCGTCATGACGTTCGAGGGATTTCGGCCATTTTTCGAAAGAATGGGCACATTTATATTTGGAACGCTTGGATAGTCGGCGTACGAAGAATTGAGCGTAACTTTTGCACACGGTGTCCGTTTTCGGCCCATAAGTACTTTTTGGAAATGTAGCGACCATTTTGGATTGAACTCACCACTTCGTCGTGACGTTCGAGGGATATCGGCAATTTTTCAAACGAATGAGCACTTTCTATTTCGAACGCTTGGATAGTCGGCTTATGAAGAATTGAGCGTAACTTTTCCACACAGTGTCCGTTATGGGCCCATAAGTACTTTTTGGAAATGTAGCGACCGTTTTGGATTGAACTCACCACTTCTTCGTGACGTACGAGGGATTTCGGCCAATTTTCGAAAGAATGAGTACTTTTATATTTGGAACGCTTGGATAGTCGGCGTACGAAGAATTGAACGTAACTTTTGCCCACGGTGTCCGTTTTGGGCGCATAAGTACTTTTTGGAAATGTAGCGACCGTTTTGGATTGAACTCACCACTTCGTTGCGACATTCGAGGGATTTCGGCCATTTTTCAAAAGACTGAGTACTTTTATATTTGCAACGCTTGGATAGTCGGCGTACGAATAATTGAACGTAACTTTTGCACACGGTGTCCGTTTTGGGCCCATAAGTACTTTTTGGAAATGTAGCGACCGTTTTGGATTGAACTCACAACTTCGTCGTGACGGTCGAGGGATTTCGGCCATTTTTCGAAAGAACAAGCACTTTCATATTTGGAACGCTTGGATAGTCGGGGTACGAAGAATTGAGCCTAACTTTTGCACATAGTGTCCGTTTTGGGCCCATTAGTACTTTTGGGATTTATGACGGTCGTTTTTGGATTGAACTCACAACTTCATCGTGACGTACGAGGGATTTCGGCCATTTTTCGAAAGAATGAGCACTTTATATTTGGAACGCTTGGATAGTCGGCGTACGAAAAATTGAGCGTGACTTTTGCACACGGTGTCCGTTTTGGGCCCATAAGTACTTTTTGGAAGTGTAACGACCGTTTTGGATTGAACTCACAACTTCATCGTGACATTCGAGGGATTTAGGCCATTTTTTGAAAGAATGAGCACTTTTTTATTTGGAACGCTTGGATAGTCGGCGTACGTGGGCCCATAAGTACTTTTTGGAAGTGTAACGACCGTTTTGGATTGAACTCACAACATCATCGTGACGTTCGAGGGATTTAGGCCATTTTTCGAAAGAATGAGCACTTTTTTATTTGAAACGCTTGGATAGTCGGCGTACGAAAAATTGAACGTAACTTTTGCACACGGTGTCCGTTTTGGGCGCATAAGTACTTTTGGAAATGTAGCGACCGTTTTGGATTGAACTCACAACATCGTCGTGACGTTCGAGGGATTTTAGCCAATTTTCGAAAGAATGAGCACTTTTATATTTGGTACGCTTAGATAGTCGGTGTACGAAGAATTGAACGTAACTTTTGAACACGGTGTCCATTTTGGGCCCATAAGTACTTTTTGGAAATGTAGCGACCGTTTTGGATTGAACTCATCACTTCGTCGTTACGTTTGACGGATTTCGGCAACTTTTCGAAAGAATGAGCACTTTTATAAGAATTTAACGTAACTTTTGGACACGGTGTCCGTTTTGGGCCCATAAGTACTTTTTGGAAATGTAGCGACCGTTTTGGATTGAACTCACAACTTCGTCGTGACGTTCGAGGGATTTCGGCCATTTTTCGAAAGAACAAGCACTTTCATATTTGGAACGCTTAGATAGTCGGGGTAAGAGGAAATCGGCCTAACTTTTGCCCATAGTGTCCGTTTTGGGCCATAAGTACTTTTGGGATATGTGGCGGCCATTTTGGATTGAACTCACTACTTGGTCGTGACGTACGAGGGATTTCGGCCATTTTTGAAAGAATGAGCACTTTATAATTGGAACGCTTGGATAGTCGCGTACGAAGAATTGAGCGTAACTTTTGCACACGTTGTCTATTTTGGGCCCATAAGTACTTTTTGGAAATGTAACGACTGTTTTGGATTGAACTCACAACTTCATCGTGACGTTCAAGGGATTTCGGCCATTTTTCGAAAGAATGAGCACTTTTATATTCGGAATGCTTGGATAGTCGACGTACGAAGAATTGAACGTAACTTTTGCACACGGTGTCCGTTTTGGGCCCATAAGTACTTTTTGGAAATGTAGCGATCGTTTTGGATTGAACTCACCACTTCGTCGTGATGTACGAGGGATTTCGGCCATTTCTTGAAAGAATGAGCACTTTTATATTTGGAACACTTGGATAGTCGGCGTACGAAGAATTGAACGTAACTTTTGCACACGGTGTCCGTTTTGTCTCATAAGTACTTTTTGTAAATTTAGCGACCGTTTTGGATTGAACTCACCACTTCGTCGTGACGTACGAGGGATTTCGGCCAATTCCCGAAAGAATGAGCACTTTTATATTTGGAACACTTGGATAGTCGGCGTACGAAGAATTGAACGTAACTTTTGCACACGGTGTCCATTTTGGGCCCATAAGTACTTTTTGGAAATATAACGACTATTTTGGGTTGAACTTACAACTTCGCCATGACGTTCGAGGGATTTCGGCCATTTTTCGAAAGAATGAGCACTTTTATATTTGGAACGCTTGGATAGTCGGCGTACAAAGAATTGAACGTAACTTTTGCACACGGTGTCCGTTTTGGGCCCATAAGTACTTTTTGAAAATGTAACGACCTTTCTGGATTGAACTCACGTCTTCGTCGTGACGTTCGAGGGATTTCGGTAATTTTTTGGAAGAATGAGCACTTTTATATTTGGAACGCTTGGATAGTCGGCATACGAAAAATTGAACGTAACTTTTGCACACGGTGTCCGTTTTGGGCCCATTAGTACTTTTTGGAAATGTAGTGACCGTTTTGGATTGAACTCACCACCTCGTCGTGACGTTCGAGGGATTTCGGCCATTTTTTGAAAGACTGAGGACTTTTATATTAGGAACGCTTGGATAGTCGGCGTACGAAGAATTGAACGTAACTTTTACACACGATGTCCGTTTTGGGCCCATAAATACTTGTTGGAAATGTAGCGACCGTTTTGGATTGAACTCACCACCTTGTCGTGACGTTCGAGGGATTTCGGCCATTTTTCGAAAGACTGAGGACTTTTATATTTGGAACGCTTGGATAGTCGGCGTACGAAGAATTGAACGTAACTTTTGCACAAGGTGTCCGTTTTGGGCCCATAATACTTGTTGGAAATGTAGCGACCATTTTGGATTAAACTCACCACCTTGTCGTGACGTTCGAGGGATTTCGGCCATTTTTCGAAAGCCTGAGCACTTTTATATTTGGAATGCTTGGATAGTCGGCTTTGCACACGGAGTCCGTTTTGGGCCCATAAGTACTTTTTGGAAATGTAGCGACTGTTTCGGATTGAACTCACAACTTCATCGTAACGTTCGAGGGATTTCGGCTATTTTTCAAAAGAACAAGCACTTTCATATTTGGAACGCTTGGACAGTCGGCGTACGAAGAATTGAGCGTAACTTTTGCACACGGTGTCCATTTTGGGCCCATAAGTACATTTTGGAAATGTAGCGGCCGTTTTGGATTGAACTCACCACTTCGTCATGACGTTCGAGGGATTTCGACCATTTTTCGAAAGAATGAGCACTTTATATTTGGAACGCTTGGATAGTCGGCTTATGAAGAATTGAGCATAACTTTTCCACGCGGTGTCCGTTATGGGTCCATAAGTACTTTTTGGAGATGTAGCGATCGTTTTGGATTGAACTCACAACTTCATCGTGATGTTCGAGGAATTTTGGCCATTTTTCGAAAGAACAAGCACTTTCATATTTGGAACGCTTGGATAGTCGGGGTACGAAGAATTGAGCCTAATTTTTGCACATAGTGTCCGTTTTGGGCCCATAAGTACTTTTTGGAAATGTAGCGATCGTTTTGGATTGAACTCACAACTTCGTCGTGACGTACGA
>NW_019263351.1:0-8529 GCF_002742605.1 Olea europaea var. sylvestris
TAAAGATTGAAGTTTCAAGGCGATAGTTTTCTCCGAACCTTGAAATTCTTGATTTAAAATTTTCCATGCATCTTTGGCTTTTTAACACCAAATATACGAGGAAAATTGATTTTCCAACTCTTTGTTGAATATATCGTAACACCGTTGTATCTTTCTTTTTGTATTCCTTTTGAAACTTTGGATCTTCTTCATCGCCCTCGGTTGAATCTTCTACCACCTTATCATCCTTAATGACTTCCCATAAATCTAAAGAGGTGAAGAAAGTTTGCATTTGACTACTTCAATATTCATAGTGCTCACCTTCAAAGATTGGCACTTGACTTGGTGAATAAGTGAACAAGGAGGCCGCCTAATTTGTTGCCTTAACTGCCCTATTTCTGTTAAAAAATCTGTTGGTTTTATGGTGTTTTTTTAAGGCTGGTTTTATCTCAGCTTTTTGGTAGGAATTTGGTAAGAATGGGTTTATGAATTTTAACTAAGCTCTGATACCAAAAATTTGTTGGATGTAGAAGGATAGAGATTAGAGAAATATGAGATTTTGCTAATGAAATTTCAGGATTACAAATGAGTTGCTATAACACACTCTTTCTCTCTATTTTTTGAGAGGGTTTTTTTTTTTTTTTTTCACTTCTTCTACATACATGACACTAGTTGGATGCCTTCCTATTTATAGAAAACATTGAGTAAGCTAGTCCTAAAAATTTTCTACAATTACAACTAGATAAAGGCTATTTTTCTTCTCCAATTGTAGCTGGAAAACCTGTTTTTACAGCTGTGTTTTAACCGTCAAAAGTGTGAATAGCTGCTGCCTTAAGTTAATTTCCAGCTTGCATAGTTTGAACACTTGAATGTGAATTGGCTGCTGCTTTAATTTCTAGATTCTAGGTGTTTTGGGAACATCAGATTACTGTCCATGTTAATTTCTAGATCCCAACTTGCTTGTTGAGTATACAACTTGAGTTAGGAATCTTATCATTTGACCATTCAATGAATGAAGCCTTTGTAGGTTGAGTTTTCAATTTGAATTTAAATTCTTTGAAGTCTTGAAGATTATAAATTATTCTAGAACTTTTAATAGATTTAAGATTGTTCTCAAGAAATTCCAATTGAAAACACAACTTGTAATTTTTTGCTGTCGCTTGAGATTATTTCTGGTGGCTTCCTCCAATTAGAGTTTCTTTTATGAGCTTTTGGGGCATTAAAATGCATTTATGTTGCAATTACGGCTTAATTAAATATTTTTTATTGTCATAGTATTCAACTATTTTCCTTTTCCTTTCACATCAGTTTTACAGTGAATAGATGAAGGATGAGACAAGGAGAGGGAGTTGAGCCGGTGGCCTTAGAAGTCTAATTGCAGAAGGCACGTTCAGTTTTTTGGCCAATGTGGTGAAGTATTGTTCTGGTTCCATTAAATTGATTTTGAAGATTGCGTAGATCAAAAAACTATTGTATATTCTAATCATGCTTTTTCTTATGGTCTGAAGTGTGATTCTATTGGCTCTTAGGATCAATATAACGCTTTGAAAATTTATAGAAAAATTTATTTGTACTATATGCTATATTTTTATATTTTGAAAGTCAAAGAACCAAAGTGCAATATATTAAACTCAATTTTATTCTGGTCAAATAATTAGATTTTGTTAGAGCGGTATTTAGTATATCAATATGGTTTTGTTGGATAGCTCGAATTTAATTATCTATTTTAGGCTCAAGAAAAAGATGATTCGAATAAGTCTGCCCCAAGTTATTGAAGATTTTTTTTTTTAAAATGTCATTATTTGTTTAGTTTTTGAGCGAATTTTGGTTTCCTAATTCTTAATGACGATAACCACATGTGAATGGTTAAAAAGGGGTAAAGTAGTTCCACAAAGAAAAATTCGGATTTCCTCTCACCATACTATAATTTTCTCTTTGGATATGTAAGTATCAGTTATGCTAGTCTTAACTCGATTTGATGAAAGTCCCTTTTACCTTTTCAAACTATCAACAATTATTACATAAAAAAAGGGAATTACAAAGCTAAATCCAATCTAATCACCCCTTGCTTATTGATAAGTGCATTTCTACAAACTTACTTAGTTCACAAATATGACTAAATTCTGAGCAAAATGTTTGAATTGTGACTTAATTTCATTTAATTCATATGTCGTAGGCTATATTGACGAAGATGTTGGAATCCACAAGAAAATATTCGAAAAAGGGCCAAAACGAAGTAAATATCCAAAAGTTGAACTAAAAGGCAAATTGAGAAGGCTAACAAACTAAGTATCAACTCAGGGTTAATGCCTGATGATTAGGGAAAGAAAGACAAGAAAAAGGACAAGAACAAAGAGAAACGAAAGTCTAGGGACTAAAGTGCAATTGTCCAAAAGATGAACCGAAGGAGTAATTGAAGATTTGATTGAGCCACGTACCAATTAGAGGTTAATATTTGTCGATGGAATGAGAAGAAAGAAGAAACAAGGGCAAAGTGGAAGAGAGGAAAGTTCAAGGACTAAAATGATCATCTTAAAAAAATGGGCCTCTATGCGACCGCAAGTGATTCTTCTATGCGGTAGCGAGCTGGGTTACCAAAACTAAAAATGCAAAAAATTTATACCTATGCGATCGCACAGGCAAAGTTAGGGGAACATTTCAGCAGTTTCTTATTTACGTCAAAACCCTTTAGGAACTCGATTTGAATGGGGTATAAATGCTTAGACTCGTCAGAATTAGAGCTAGAACGCATTAGAAGAGAAAAAAAACATATCTTGGAGAAAAATTTGAGGCAGATTAACAAAGGATTTCACGAAGATTATCAAGATTTCACGCGAATCCATAACCCGGTGATATTTCATATACAAGAATTCCTTTATTCCTATATTATCTCCATGTTAGGCTAGATATTCTTGTAATAGGAGATCAATGAACTATATAATGTGATCTTTAGATTTTAACATTTGTAATTTCACAATTAAACGTGTACTTGATTAATTGAATGGTTTATATGCATTAATTTCTATCATAATTAAGTGCACGTGGTTATGTGATGTATAGTGATTTAATTATTGTATTCGAGAGAAGGGAAATAAATTTGACATGATATAAATCATCGTAAGATCCGATAGGGGATAGAGATAAATCCCTATACTTTGCGTGAATCGTTAATATCTCATAAAACCACATGTATTCTTATGTATATGCATCCATTGTAGAGATATAGGCTAGTGGTATATAAGAATATGTTCAATATTGCTCAAGAGAGTGTGTTGGATATATTTAGGAGCATTGATTCTTCAATAACCCAATCGCGTTGTCATATTGTGAAATTAGGGTTTTAGATGATCATTACATAGGAATTCGTGATCCTAGTGCATTTAAATTTCATTTAGTAAAGTCAACTTGTATTCCAATCACCATATTGCATTTAAATTCAATTAGGTACATCGTTTTGCATTTTTAATTCATTTAACAATCATTCCAGCGAAATTAGGGTTTTTCTTAGGTTAAAACTTCAGTTTGATAAATTCAATTCGATTAAGGCTAAGGTAGTTAAAATTGGACTACTCGATCTCTGTAGGACAATATTCGGACCTCAATATTCTGCTTTATTGCTTGTTAACAAACTGTACACTTGTGATAGTTTTAAATCGAAAGAAATAATTTTGTGTATCCACCGTTTGAGCAGTCTAACTTTGATGCGAACCCTGTAGCAACGTTGACTACGAAACTTACAACGAGATTGACGAACCTAAGAAAGCCAAATTAATCCAAGAGTTTAGGATTAACCCAAAAGAAAGTCGAACCAAAAAACCCAACAAGAACGACGCTTGAAAGACCCCTTGATCATGCAATCAAGAATTAAATTCGGTTATTTGAACGCCACAAGTTAACACTTGATAAGTTCAAAATTGTTCAATGAAGAACGATAAAGAAAAGACAATACGCCTCACTTTAATTCAATATCAATAATGTCAAAGGTTTTTTAACAATTGAATGGAAACTCCTATTTATACTAAACCTAAAAACTAGGTAAAAATTGTGCAAAAGTCGAGCATAACCTCCAAAATATGGAAAAGAATCAAAATCTAACAAAATATGAAACATTGCCAAAATTGGAAAATTCGCCAAATTTTTTGCCTGTGCGGCCGCATGGTGTATTTCCATGCGGTCGCATGGTTCAACAAAAATCCCAATTTAAGTTTCGGTATGCCACCATGCGATCGCATGGTGTTTTTGTTGTGTGGTCGCACAGGCTTATTTTCAGCCTCCGGTTTCGTCGCTTGATAACAAATTGATCCAAGTTGATTTGGCCTTCGACCCGAACATGAAAGTTGCTCCATTTTGACTCCCGAACATGATTCGATCAATGGTTTCTTGAACGAGCAATCCCATCACTTGTTTCACTTGCTTTGCCCTTGATCGCGTCATTGGTCCGCCATCGACTATCAACAAGTCTCGTCTCGCACTTGCCTTCATCAGGCTCGACTCCTGGATCATATCATCCCCTTCCTCTTCAAAAGGATTCGTCCTAGAATCTGAACCTGCATCAAACAGAGAGAGATCAGATACATTAAAAGTAGCCAAAACATTGTACTCACCTGGAAGGTCCAATTTGTAAGCATTGTCGTTTATCTTTTCAATCACTTGGAATAGACCATCGCCCCTCGGTTGCAACTTGGACTTCCTTTGCTCCAGAAACCGCTCCTTCCCAAAGTGCACCCAAACCCAATCTCCTGGCTCGAATGTCACGCGCTTCCTACCTTTGTTCGCCTGCAACGCAACCAACTTACTTTTGTTTTCAATTTGCACTTTTACCTTTTCATGGAGTGACTTAATCAATTCCGCCTTCTTTTTGCCATCTAAACTACCACGTTCATTCACAGGTAAAGGAATTAAATCCAAAGGAGTTAGCGGATTAAAACCATATACAATTTCAAATGGAGAATATGACGTAGTAAAGTGAACAGCTCGATTGTATGCAAACTCAAAAAATGGTAAACACTCCTCCCAACTCTTCAAATTTTTATTGATTATTGTGCGTAACAATTTTGTCATAGTCCTATTTACTACCTCAGTTTGCCCATCTGTTTGTGGATGACAAGTTGTGGAAAATAGTAACTTAGTGCCTAACTTACCCCACAAAACTCTCCAAAAGTGACTCAAAAATTTGACATCCCGATCCAACACTATGCTTCTAGAAACCCCATGTAAACGCACAAGCTCTCTAAAGAATAAGTTAGCAATGTTCGTGGCATCGTCAGTTTTGTGACATGGTATAAAATGTGCCATTTTGCTGAACCTATCTACAACCACAAAACTAGAATCCCGACCTCTCTTAGTCCTAGGTAAACCCAAAACAAAGTCCATCGAGATATCAACTCAAGGCTCATTAGGTGTAGGTAAAGGTGTGTACAAACCTTGTGGTAAAACCTTAAATTGAGCCTTTTTACGACCTATACATCGACTACAGATTCACTCAACATCACTTACTAACAACTCCCGAATAGAACAATTAGGAACACATAACCTATTTTCCCGAAATAAATACCCCTCATGCCTAAAGAACCTATCAACCGCCCCTTTTATGCATGACAAATAAATATCTGAAAATTCAACATTTTTTTCACACAATTCCTTAATATGTTCAAACTCAAGTAACTTAGATCAAGAGTAGTTAGCAATACGTACCTTCGCGACAACGCATCCGTCACCATGTTTTCCTTACTTTGCTTATACCGAATGACGTATGGAAAGGTCTCAATGAATTCCATCCACCTTGTATGCCTCTTGTTCAATTTACCTTGTCCCCGTAAGTACTTTAATGACTCATGATCGGTGTGTATTACGAACTCCTTCGGCCATAGATAATGTTGCCAAGTCTCCAAAGCTCGAACAAGTGCATAAAGTTCTTTGTCATATGTAGGATAATTTAAAGCAGCTCCACTCAATTTCTCGCTAAAGAATGCAATAGGCCTCCAATCCTGCATTAAAACTGCTCCAATCCCTATTCCTGATGCATCACACTCAATCTCGAATGTTTTATCAAAGTTAGGTAATGCCAAAACAAGTGCTTCACACAATCTACCTTTAATAGTATTAAATGCAAGTTCATGTTCATCACCCCAATGAGAACTTACATTCTTTTTAACTACTTACGTGAGTGGTGCAGTGATAGTGCTAAAATCCTTCACAAATCGCCTATAAAAACTAGCCAAGTCATGAAAACTCCTAACTTCCGTTATGCTTTTAGATGTCGGCCAATCTCTAATAGCTTTTATCTTTTCATTGTCTACTTCTACCCCATTAGCACTAACCACAAATCCAAGAAATATAACTCTATCCATACAAAATGTGCATTTCTTAAGATTAGCATAGAGTTATTCTTTCCTTAAAACAATTAGCACACACTTGAAATGTTCCAAATGCTCTCCTAGGTTTTTGCTATAGATTAAGATGTCGTCAAAATAAACCACAACAAATTTTCCTATAAAAGCACGTAAAACATGATTCATTAAACGCATAAAAGTGCTAGGTGTATTTATAAGTCCAAACGGCATAACGAACCATTCATATAAACCATATTTAGTTTTAAAAACCGTTTTCCATTCATTACCCTCCCGCATACGAATTTGATGATACCCGCTTTTTAAATCAATTTTAGAAAATATGCAAGCACCATGTAATTCATCAAGCATGTCATCTAACCTAGGTATAGGGTGACTATACTTTACCGTTATGTTGTTGATAGCCCTCCAATCCACGCACATTCGCCATGTTCCATCCTTTTTTGGTACAAGCAAAACCGGTACCGCACAAGGACTCATGCTTTCCCTCACGTATCCTTTGCTCATCAACTCCTCCACTTTCATTTGAAGCTCCTTAGTCTCTTCGGGATTACTTCGATAAGCCGATCGATTTGGAATGACAGCTCCGGGTATGAAGTCAATTTGATGTTCAATGCCTCGAATAGGTGGCAATCCACTTGGTGCATCCTCCGAAAATACATCGTCGAATTCCTGCAACAAAGACTTAGCCAAACTAGGGAGGGGTGGGTTAGTTTCCTCAAAATTGAGGAGTGATTCCTTATAAACGAACAAGATCATCTCTTTTCTCTCAACTACCGCCCTCCTCAAATCACTCTCGTTTGCAAAGAAATTCGCTCGTATTTTCTCTTTTCTCTCGGGCCACTCTATTTCTTTTCTCTATTGTGATTGCTCTCTCTCTTTCTCTCTAATGGCTATCTCAACATTTTCTCTCTTTTTTTCCAACTCACTATTTGCTCTCATTTTTTCTAACTCCTTTGCTCTCCTTTCTTCCTCATTTCTCAATTTTAATTGGTCCTTATAGACTTGCGCTGGTGTTAATGGCACAAGAGTAATGGTCCTTCCATCCTTAATGAAACTATATCGATTTTTGTACCCATCATGCATAGCATTCCTATCGTATTGCCATGGTCGCCCCAATAAAATATGTCCCACTTGTATTGGCACCACATCACACACTAACTCATCCTTATAACTCCCAATTGACAAATTAATTAACACTCTTCAATTCACCCTCACCTCGCCACTCTCATTCAACCGTTGCAATTTATAAGGTCTCGGGTGTTTCAACAATGTTAAACCCAACTTTTTTACAAGAGATACGCTAGCTACATTAGTGCAACTACCACCGTCAATTATAACACTACATACCGTATTGTTGACGTGGCATCGAGTGTGGAAAATGTTCTCCCGTTGTAACATGAGTAGTGAGAGCTCGTCTTGTGACTAGTAGATCCCCAACCGGTCCTTCAACTTTTTCTTCTTCACTAACACCCTCCAACGCTGGCGTGTCATCGAACTCGCCATCACTATCGCTCACAACCTCTCCATTATCCCACAACACCATCGCCCATTTGTTTGGGCATTGAGAAGCAATATGCCCCGTTCCCAAACACCTGAAACATTTGATGTCCTGATTGCGCGACGGTTGTGCCTCCGATTTTGATATTGGTTTGCTAGCGTTTTCATCCTTGCCCTTTTGCCAATCATTTTTACCTCTAGGTGCAGTCCCATTTTTGTTGTTGTCATCCCACTTCGATTTCCATGTTGGATTAGGAGTCGAAATACCTAACGGTTGCCTAGACGTCCCCTTCCTCTTCAATTGCCTCTCGACCTTCATTGCCACATGTAACATGTCCTCGATTTCCACATAATGTTGCAACTCTACAACGTTTGCTACATCCCAATTTAACCTATTCAAGAACCGTGCCATGGTAGCTTCCCGATCTTCCTCCACATTAGCCCGAATCATAAGAATTTCCATCTCTTTGTGATAATCCTCTACGCTTTTCGATCCTTGGTACAAACCTTGTAATTTTTGATGGATTTCCCTATAATAGTGACTCGGAACAAACCTCCTCCTCATCAACATCTTCAACTCATCCCAAGTGCTAATTGGCCTTTTCCAATCCCTACGCTGTGATGTAAGTACTTGATCCCACTAAGATATCGCGTAATCCACGAATTCAAGCACAGCCAATTTTACCTTTTTCTCCTCTGA
>NW_019263351.1:12755-16417 GCF_002742605.1 Olea europaea var. sylvestris
GAGAAGAATGAGCTGGTACTGACCAGAACAGTGATAGGATGGAGGGATTGCATCGATTATCGTAAACTCAACGCAGCTACAAGTGAAGATCACTTTTTCCTTCCGTTTATTGATCAAATGCTGGATAGATTGGCAGGCCACTCACATTACTATTTCCTCGACGGGTATTCAGGTTACAATCAGATATCAGTGGCAGTAGATAACCAAGAGAAAACAACCTTTACTTGCCCTTATGGTACTTTCACATACCGCAGAATTCCTTTCGGCCTTTGCAATGCCCCTGCCACATTTCAACAATACATGATGGCTATTTTCTCATACATGGAAGAGAAGTTTATAGAGATATTCATGGATGACTTCTCGGTCTTTGGGTCTTCGTTTGACGAGTGCTTAGAACACTTGAATCTGATATTACAAAGATGTAAGGAAACTAATTTGGTATTGAACTAGGAAAAATGACACCTCATGATGCAGGAAGGGATTGTACTTGGGCATCGAGTCTCAGCAAAAGAAATTAAGGTAAACAAAGCAAAAATTCAAGTTATTGAGAAGTTTCCATCGCAAACATCAGTAAAAAGGGTTCACAGTTCCTTGGGACATGTCGGGTTTTACAAGAGATTTATTAAAGATTTCTCAAAAATCTCTAAGCCTCTATGCAACCTGTCGATGAAAGATGTGCCATTTGAATTTAATAAGAAATGCCTAACAGCTTTAAACACTTTGAAGAAGAAACTCACGTCAACACCAGTAATTGTAGCGCCTGATTGGGAATTGCCTTTTGAATTAATGTGTGATGCCAGTGATTATGCCGTGGGTGCAATATTGGGACGACGAAAAAATAAGGTCTTCCATGTGATTTACTATGCAAACAGAACATTAAATGATGCCCAGATCAACTACGCAACCACTGAAAAAGAGCTCTTAGCCGTGGTTTATGCCTTTGACAAATTCAGGTCATATCTCGTGGGGTCTAAGGTCATAGTCTACACAGATCAAGCCACATTAAAATATCTGATGACAAAGAAGGATGCTAAGCCGAGATTAATCCATTGGGTATTACTCCTATAAGAATTCGACATTGAAATTAGGGACAAAAGGGTAGTGAAAATGTAGTGGCAGATCACCTATCTCGATTGGAGTCGGGAGAGACAAACGAATCAGTGGATATCAATGAGATTTTCCCATACGAGTAAATGTTGAGTGTGGAAGAAGCATCTTGGTATGCTGATATTGTCAACTATTTAGCTAAGTCTATTCCACCACCAGATTACTCAAGTCACCAGAGGAAAAAGTTCTTTGACGAACTGAAGTACTATATTTTAGAATATCCCATTATCTATAGGCGAGGGGCTAATAAAATTATGAGAAGGTGCATACTTGAAGATGAAGTACCCGAGATTCCTAAGCATTGCCATTCATCTACCTATGCGGGACACTTTGGAGCTTCAAAAACTGCTGCAAAGATTTCACAGTAGGGATTTTATTGGCCTACATTATTCAGAGATGCCTTTGAGTATGTCAAGAGGTGTGATAGATATCAATGCACTGGGAATACCTCAAGAAAGAATGAGATGCCACTCAACAACATATTGGAAGTTGAGCTATTCGACGTCTGGGGAATCGATCTTATGGGTCCTTTTTTCCCATCGTTCTCAAATCAGTACATCTTGGTGGCAATTGACTATATGTCAAAATGAGTGGAAGCAGTTGGAGGATCACTATGACTATAGCCTTTGGTAAATTTACCAAAGACGAAAATGATTTTTTGATATTATGGATGATTAGTTACGGAGGGACCGTTTCATTTTTGTAGGCTAGGTCGGTCTAGTTGATAAAAATTGTTGTTTTAGACGATGCATATGTAGAAAGCCTATTTTTTTCGCTTTCTATAGTGGAGATAGTCGCACGATGCAAATGTAGTGATTGGGTTCTTGAAGAAATGCATTTTCACTAGATATGGCATGCTGCGGACAATAACCAGTGACAGGGGCAAACACTTCTGCAATCGCCAATTTGAGCAATTATCAAGTAAATATAGGGTTAAACACCGTGTAGCAACCCCATATCATTCACAGACCAACGGGCAAGTTGAAGTGTCCAATCGGCAGTTGAAGAGAATACTTGAGGTTATAGTAAATTCTTCCCGAAAGAATTGGTCTAAAAACCTGGATGATGCATTGTGAACATATAGGACAGTATTCAAGACACCGATAGGCATGTCTTCATACCGACTAGTTTTTGGGAAAGTGTGCCACCTCCCACTAGAAATAGAACACCATACATACTAGGCTATGAAGTAGTTAAACATGGATTTGAAGGCCTCCGGTGAAAAGCATTTACTGCAGCTAAATGAGTTAGATGATTCAGGATGGACGCGTAAGAAAAGTCAAAATTTTACAGAAAACACACTAAAAAGTGGCATGACCTACACATTTAGAGGCAAGAGTTCAAAGTGGGTTAGAAAGTTCTGTTGTATAACTTGACACTCAAACTCATCCAAGGAAAATTAAGGTCAAGGTGGTCGGGTCCATACACTGTCACAAAAGTTCTGCCATATGGAGCCATACAAGTCAGGCATGAAACAAAGGTACATTCACAATTAATGGGCAAAGGCTGAAACACTACTAGGACGGTGACTTATCCAAGCAAAAGTCCACCATTCAACTTGGGACACCTAATTGAAGCAAAAGTGGGAAAGTTGAGCTATCGACTATAACCTAGCCCTGGGTGGGAGGCAACCCACTTTATTCTTTTGATTTATTTTGCTTTCTGTATTAGCTTAGGAATTTTTCAATTCATGTTTGCAATTTTTTTTATAGTCAAGCCATCGATCATCTATGCATGTCAAAATAGGCTAAGCACTATTCACACGACTCCCTAGGCATTGAGCACGAGTTAAGACTGATTGAAGATGTCATTAGGTGATTGGGTATGACATTCATGCATTTCAACGCACACGGTCATTTTTCATAAAATTTTCAAGTGTGGTTTGAATTCAATTCAATAATTGGTCTTGGTACTAAGTTAATTGGCCGGCACATACCCCATCTGGTTAAAATATTTTTAAAATTTTTTGGGTATATAAGATGCTAGGTCAAATTTACCAGTCGTAAACCAATTTTTTTGGGAAAATGTGAGCCAAGTCATTTTTTTCTGGGGATTAATTGTTGGTGCAATTTCATATTCATTAGTAAATACTATATAAAAAAATGGCGTTTTAGTCATGCAACCGCATAGACTAAAATCCATTCGGTCGCACCACCATGGTCAAGGCCAATCCTGACCCTGACCAATTACTCTATGAGACTGTACAAATTTACTCTATGAGGTCGCATAGAATAACCAAAAAAAATTGCATTATCAAACATCTCAACTCACACACCCAACACACAAATTAACATATACAACAACAATCCATTGTAAAAATCATTGCATTATCAAGCATTAGAGCTGAGTAGCGATCTCCAATCCTCCACATTCATAACACGTTTCAAGGTAAGTTTTCTAAATCTTACTTCGTCAATTTCGAATTTGGGGATTTCTTGTTCTATGTTCTTTTTTTTTCTTTTTTTCTTTTTCTTTTTTTGAATTTGATTGAGTTGGGTATGGTAGAGTGTTTGTGAATGGGGATTGGGGCTACACTTATACATTGTTAAAATAGA
>NW_019263352.1:0-5243 GCF_002742605.1 Olea europaea var. sylvestris
TAGCAGGTTGATTGGAAATAAAAATCGCGCCGGGGACAATTTCGTCATTTTTCTCGACTGTGTCGGAGTGAGCTAAAATTTGATTGGTTGATCGGAAACAAAAACCGCACCGGGGGAAATTTCGTCAATTTTCGCGACTGTGTCGGAATGGGCTAAAATTTGACAGGTTGATCGGAAATAGAAAAATCGGGCCGGGGGCAATTTCGTCATTTTTCTCGACTGTGTCGGAATGGGCAAAAATTTGACTGGTTGATCGGAAACAAAAATCGCGCCGTGGGCAATTTCGTCATTTTTTGCGACTGTGTCGTTATGGGCTAAAATTTGACAGGTTGATCGGAAATAGAAAAATCGGGCCGGGGGCAATTTCGTCATTTTTCTCGACTGTGTCGGAGTGGGCTAAAATTTGACTGGTTGATCAGAAACAAAAACCGCGTCGGGGGCAATTTCGTCATTTTTCGCGACGGTGTCGAAATGGGCTGAAATTTGGCAGCTTGATAGGATACGAAAATCGCGCCGGGGGCAATTTCGTCATTTTTCTCGACTGTGTCGGAGTGGGCTAAAATTTGACTGGTTGATCAGAAACAAAAACCGCGTCGGGGGCAATTTCGTCATTTTTCGCGACGGTGTCGGAATGGCCTAATATTTGACAGGTTGATCGGAAATAAAAAATCGCACCGGGGGCAATTTCGTCATTTTTCGCACCCGTGTCGGAATGGGCTCAAATTTGACAGGTTGATCGGGAACAAAAACCGCGCCGGGTGAATTTCGTCATTTTTCGCTACTACGTCGGAATTGGCTAAACTTTGACGGGTTGATCGGAAACTAAAATCGCGCCGGAGCAATTTCGTCTTTTTTCGCGACTATCGGAATGGCTGAAATTTGACTGGTTGAGCGGAAATAAAAAATCGCGCCCGGGGCAATTTCGCAATTTTTCGCGACTGTGTCGGAATGGGCTAAAATTTGAATGGTTGATCGGAAACAAAAAATCGCGCCGGGGTCAATTTAGTCATTTTTCGCGATTGTGTTGAAATGCGATAAAATTTGACTAGTCGATCGGAAACAAAAAAATTGCGCCGGGGGCAATTTCGTCATTTTTCTCGACTGTGTCGGAATGGGCTAAAATTTGACTGGTTGAAGGGAAACAAAAACCGCGCCAGGGGCGATTTCGTCATTTTGCACTACTGTTTCGGAATTGGCTAAAATTTGGCAACCTGAACGGATATAAAAATTGCGCCGGGGGCAATTTCGTCAATTTTCTCGACTGTGTCGAAATGGGCAAAAATTTGACTTGTTGATCGGAAACAAAAACCGCGCCGTGGGCAATTTCCTCCTTTTTCGCGACTGTGTCGTAATGGGCTAAAATTTAACAGGTTGATCGGAAACAAAAAATCTCGCTGGGGGAAATTTCGCAATTTTTCTCGACTATGTCGGAATTGGCAAAAATTTAGCAGGTTGAACGGATATAAAAATCGCGTCAGGGGCAATTTCGTCATTTTTCTCGACTGTGTCGAAATGGGCTCAAATTTGACAGGTTGATCGGGAACAAAAATCGCGCCGGGTGAATTTCGTCATTTTTCGCTACTGCGTCGGAATTGGCTAAACTTTGACGGGTTGATCGGAAACAAAAATCTCGCCGGAGCAATTTCGTCACTTTTCGCGACTGTCGGAATGGGCTGAAATTTGACTGGTTGATCGGAAATAAAAAATCGCGCCCGGGGCAGTTTCGTAATTTTTCGCGACTATGTCGGAATGGGCTAAAATTTGACTGGTTGATCGGAAACAAAAAATCGCGCCGGGGGTAATTTAGTCATTTTTCTCAACTGTGTCGAAATGGGATAAAATTTGACTAGTCGATCGGAAACAAAAAAGTTGCGCCGGGGGCAATTTCGCCATTTTTCTCGACTGTGTCGGAATGGGCTAAAATTTGACTGGTTGATCGGAAACAAAAATCGCGCCAGGGGCGATTTCATCATTTTTCACTATTGTTTCGGAATTGCTGAAATTTAGCAAGCTGAACGGATATAAAAATTGCGCAGGGGTAATTTCGTCATTTTTCTCGACTGTGTCGAAATGGGCAAAATTTTGACTGGTTGATCGGAAACAAAAACCGCGTCGTGGGCAATTTCCTCATTTTTCGCGATTGTGTCGTAATGGGCTAAAATTTGACAGGTTGATCGGAAACAAAAAATCGTGCTGGGGGCAATTTCGTCATTTTTCGCGACTATGTCGGGATGGACTGAAATTTGGCAGGTTGATTGGAAATAAAAATCGCGCCGGGGACAATTTCGTCATTTTTCTCGACTGTGTCGGAGTGGGCTAAAATTTGACTGGTTGATCGGAAACAAAAATCGCGCCGGGGGCAATTTCGTCATTTTTCGCGACTGTGTCGGAATAGGCTAAAATTTGACAGGTTGATCGGAAACAGAAAATTGCGCCGGGGGCAATTTCATCATTTTTCTCGACCGTGTCGAAATAGGCGAAAATTTGACTAGTTGATCGGAAACAAAAATATCGCCAGGGGTAATTTCGTCATTTTTCGCGACTGTGTCGGAATGGGCTAAAATTTGACAGATTGATCGGGAACAAAAATCGCGCCTTGGGTGAATTTCGCCGTTTTTCGCAACTGCGTCGGAATTGGCTAAACTTTGATGGGTTGATCGGAAAGAAAAATCGCGCCGAGGCAATTTCGTCATTTTTCGCGACGGTGTCGAAATGGGCTGAAATTTGACAGGTCGATCGGAAACAAAAATCGCGCCGGGGGCAATTTCGTCATTTTTCGCGACGGTGTCGAAATGGGCTGAAATTTGACAGGTCGATCGGAAACAAAAATCGCGCCGGGGGCAATTTCGTCATTTTTCGCGACGGTGTCGAAATGGGCTGAAATTTGACAGGTCGATCGGAAACAAAAATCGCGCCGGGGGCAATTTCGTCATTTTTCGCGACGGTGTCGGGATGGACTGAAATTTGGCAGGTTGATTGGAAATAAAAATCGCGCCGGGGACAATTTCGTCATTTTTCTCGACTGTGTCGGAGTGGGCTAAAATTTGACTGGTTGATCAGAAACAAAAACCGCGTCGAGGGAAATTTCGTCATTTTTCGCGACTGTGTCGTAATGGGCTAAAATTTGACAGGTTTATCGGAAACAAAAAATCGCGCCGGGGGCAATTTCGTCATTTTTCGCGATTGTGTCGGAAGGGGCTCAAATTTGACAGGTTGATCGGGAACAAAAACCGCGCCGGGTGAATTTCGTCATTTTTCGCAACTGCGTCGGAATTGGCTAAACTTTGACGGGTTGATCGGAAACAAAAATCGCACCGGGACAATTTTGTCGTTTTTCGCGACTGTCGGAATGGGCTGAAATTCGACTGGTTGATCGGAAATAAAAATCTCGTCGAAGACAATTTCGTCATTTTTCTCGAATGTGTCGGAATGGGCTAAAATTTGACTGGTCGATCGGAAACAAAAAAATCGCGACGGGGGCAATTTCATCATTTTTCTCGACTGTGTCGGAATGGGCTAAAATTTGACTTGTTGATCGGAAACAAAAACCGCGCGAGGGGCGATTTAGTCATTTTTCACGATTGTTTCGAAATTGGCTGAAATTTGGCAAGCTGAACGGATATAAAAATCGCGCCGGGGGCAATTTCGTCATTTTTCTCGACTGTGTCCAAATGGGCAAAAATTTGACAGGTTGATCGGAAACAAAAATCACGCCGTGAGCAATTTCGTCATTTTTCGAGACTGTGTCGTAATGGGCTAAAATTTGACAGGTTGATCGAAAACAAAAAATCGCGCCGGGGGTAATTTAGTCATTTTTCTCGACTGTGTCGAAATGGGATAAAATTTGACTAGTCGATCGGAAACCAAAAAGTTGCACCGGGGGCAATTTCGTCATTTTTCTCGACTGTGTCGGAATGGGCTAAAATTTGACTGGTTGATCGGAAACAAAAACCGCGCGAGGGGTGATTAGTCATTTTTCACTATTGTTTCGGAATTGCTGAAATTTAGTAAGCTGAACGGATATAAAAATTGCGCCGGGGCAATTTCGTCATTTTTCTCGACTGTGTCGAAATGGGCAAAAATTTGACTGGTTGATCGGAAACAAAAACCGCGCCGTGGGCAATTTCCTCATTTTTCGCGATTGTGTCGTAATGGGCTAAAATTTGAAAGGTTGATCGGAAACAAAAAATCGCGCTGGGGGCAATTTCGTCATTTTTCGCGACTGTGTCGCGATGAACTGAAATTTGGCAGGTTGATTGGAAATAAAAATCGCGCAGGGGACAATTTCGTCATTTTTCTCGACTGTGTCGGAGTGGGCTAAAATTTGACTGGTTGATCGGAAACAAAAATCGCGCCGGGGGCAAATTCGTCATTTTTCGCGACTGTGTCGGAATGGGCTAAAATTTGACAGGTTGATCGTAAACAAAAAATCGCGCCGGGGGCAATTTCGTCATTTTTCGCGACTGTGTCGGAATGGGCTAAAATTTGACAGGTTGATCGTAAACAAAAAATCGCGCCGGGGGCAATTTCGTCATTTTTCTCGACTATGTCGGAATGGGCTCAAATTCGACAGGTTGATCGGGAAGAAAAACCGCGCCGGGTGAATTTCGTCATTTTTCGCTACTGCGTCGGAATTGGATAAACTTTGACAGGTTTATCGGAAACAAAAAATCGCGCCGGGGGCAATTTCGTCATTTTTCGCGATTGTGTCGGAAGGGGCTGAAATTTGACAGGTTGATCGGGAACAAAAACGCGCTGGAGACAATTTCGTCATTTTTCTCGAGTGTGTCGGAATGGGCTAAAATTTGACTGGTTGATCGGAAACGAAAATCGCGCCCGGGGCAATTTCGTAATTTTTCGAGAATGTGTCGGAAAGGGCTAAAATTTGACAGGTTGATCGGAAACAAAAAACCGCGCCGGGGCAATTTAGTCATTTTTCGCGACTTTGTCGAAATGGGATAAAATTTGACTAGTCGATCGGAAACAAAAAAATCGCGCCGGGGGCAATTTCGTCATTTTTCTCGACTGTATCAGAATGGGCTAAAATTTTACTTGTTGATCGGAAACAAAAACCGCGCCAGGGGCGATTTCGTCATTTTTCACGACTGTTTCGAAATTTGCTGAAATTTGCCAAGCTGAACGGATATAAAAATCGGGCCGGGGGCAATTTCGTCATTTTTCTCGACTGTGTCGAAATGGGCAAAAATTTGACAGGTTGATCGGAAACAAAAATCGCGCCGTGG
>NW_019263352.1:7393-16407 GCF_002742605.1 Olea europaea var. sylvestris
TCATTTTTCTCGACAGTGTCGGAATTGGCAGAAATTTGGCAGTTTAATCAGAAAGAAAAATCCCGCCAGGGGCAATTTCGTCATTTTTTTCGACTGTGTCGGATTGGGCTCAAATTTGACAGGTTGATCGAAAACAAAAATCGCGCCGGGGGCAATTTCGTCATATTCTCGACTGTGTCGGAATGGGCTCAAATTTGACAGGTTGATAGGGAACAAAAATAGCGCAGGGCGTAATTTCGTCATTTTCTGCGACTGTGTCGGAATTGGCTAAAATTTGATTGGTTGATCGGAAACAAAAATAGCGCCGGGGGCAATTTCGTCATTTTTCTCGACTGTTTCAGAATTCGCTGAAATTTTGCAGTTTGATCGGAAATAAAAATCGCGCCTGCGGCAATTTCGTCATTTTTCTTGACTGTGTCGGAATGGGCTCAAATTTGACATGTTTATCGGGAACAAAAATCGCGCCGGGTGTAATTTCGTCATTTTTCGCGATTGTGTCGGAATTGAGTAAAATATAACTTGTTGATCGGAAACAAAAACCGCGCCGGGGGCAATTTCGTCATTTTTCTTGACTGTGTCGGAATTTGCTGAAATTCGACAGGTTTATCGGGAACAAAAATCGCAACGTGTGTAATTTCGTCATTTTTCACGACAGTGTCGGAATTGGCTGAAATTTGACTTGTTGATCGGAAACAAAAGCCGCTCCGGGAGCAATTTCGTCATTTTTCTCGACTGTGTCGGAATTGGCTGAAATTTGACAGGTATAACGGTGACAAAAATCGCGCCGGGTGTAATATCGACATTTTTCGCGACAGTGTCGGAATTGGCTGAAATTTGACTTGTTGATCGGAAACAAAAACCGGGCCGGGGGCAATTTCGTCATTTTTCTCGACAGTGTCGGAATTGGCAAAAATTTGGCAGTTTAATCTGAAAGAAAAATCCCGCCAAGGGCAATTTCGTCATTTTTTTCGACTGTGTCGGATTGGGCTCAAATTTGACAGGTTGATCGAAAACAAAAATCGCGCCGAGGGCAATTTCGTCATTTTTCTCGACTGTGTCTGAATTGACTTAAATTTGACTGGTTGATCGGAAACAAAAATCGCGCCGAGGGCAATTTCGTCATTTTTCTCGACAGTGTCGGAATTGGCAGAAATTTGGCAGTTTAATCTGAAAGAAAAATCCCGCCAGGGGCAATTTCGTCATTTTTCGCGACGGTGTCGGAATGGGCTCAAGTTTGACAGGTTGATCGGAAACAAAAACCGCGCCGGGGGCAATCTCGTCATTTTTCTCGATTGTGTCGGAATGGGCTCAAGTTTGACAGGTTGATCGGAAACAAAAACCGCGCCGGGGGCAATCTCGTCATTTTTCTCGATTGTGTCGGAATGGGCTCAAGTTTGACAGGTTGATCGGAAACAAAAACCGCGCCGGGGGCAATCTCGTCATTTTTCTCGATTGTGTCGGAATGGGCTCAAGTTTGACAGGTTGATCGGAAACAAAAACCGCGCCGGGGGCAATCTCGTCATTTTTCTCGATTGTGTCGGAATGGGCTCAAGTTTGACAGGTTGATCGGAAACAAAAACCGCGCCGGGGGCAATCTCGTCATTTTTCTCGATTGTGTCGGAATGGGCTCAAGTTTGACAGGTTGATCGGAAACAAAAACCGCGCCGGGGGCAATCTCGTCATTTTTCTCGATTGTGTCGGAATGGGCTCAAGTTTGACAGGTTGATCGGAAACAAAAACCGCGCCGGGGGCAATCTCGTCATTTTTCTCGATTGTGTCGGAATGGGCTCAAGTTTGACAGGTTGATCGGAAACAAAAACCGCGCCGGGGGCAATCTCGTCATTTTTCTCGATTGTGTCGGAATGGGCTCAAGTTTGACAGGTTGATCGGAAACAAAAACCGCGCCGGGGGCAATCTCGTCATTTTTCTCGATTGTGTCGGAATGGGCTCAAGTTTGACAGGTTGATCGGAAACAAAAACCGCGCCGGGGGCAATCTCGTCATTTTTCTCGATTGTGTCGGAATGGGCTCAAGTTTGACAGGTTGATCGGAAACAAAAACCGCGCCGGGGGCAATCTCGTCATTTTTCTCGATTGTGTCGGAATGGGCTCAAGTTTGACAGGTTGATCGGAAACAAAAACCGCGCCGGGGGCAATCTCGTCATTTTTCTCGATTGTGTCGGAATGGGCTCAAGTTTGACAGGTTGATCGGAAACAAAAACCGCGCCGGGGGCAATCTCGTCATTTTTCTCGATTGTGTCGGAATGGGCTCAAGTTTGACAGGTTGATCGGAAACAAAAACCGCGCCGGGGGCAATCTCGTCATTTTTCTCGATTGTGTCGGAATGGGCTCAAGTTTGACAGGTTGATCGGAAACAAAAACCGCGCCGGGGGCAATCTCGTCATTTTTCTCGATTGTGTCGGAATGGGCTCAAGTTTGACAGGTTGATCGGAAACAAAAACCGCGCCGGGGGCAATCTCGTCATTTTTCTCGATTGTGTCGGAATGGGCTCAAGTTTGACAGGTTGATCGGAAACAAAAACCGCGCCGGGGGCAATCTCGTCATTTTTCTCGATTGTGTCGGAATGGGCTCAAGTTTGACAGGTTGATCGGAAACAAAAACCGCGCCGGGGGCAATCTCGTCATTTTTCTCGATTGTGTCGGAATGGGCTCAAGTTTGACAGGTTGATCGGAAACAAAAACCGCGCCGGGGGCAATCTCGTCATTTTTCTCGATTGTGTCGGAATGGGCTCAAGTTTGACAGGTTGATCGGAAACAAAAACCGCGCCGGGGGCAATCTCGTCATTTTTCTCGATTGTGTCGGAATGGGCTCAAGTTTGACAGGTTGATCGGAAACAAAAACCGCGCCGGGGGCAATCTCGTCATTTTTCTCGATTGTGTCGGAATGGGCTCAAGTTTGACAGGTTGATCGGAAACAAAAACCGCGCCGGGGGCAATCTCGTCATTTTTCTCGATTGTGTCGGAATGGGCTCAAGTTTGACAGGTTGATCGGAAACAAAAACCGCGCCGGGGGCAATCTCGTCATTTTTCTCGATTGTGTCGGAATGGGCTCAAGTTTGACAGGTTGATCGGAAACAAAAACCGCGCCGGGGGCAATCTCGTCATTTTTCTCGATTGTGTCGGAATGGGCTCAAGTTTGACAGGTTGATCGGAAACAAAAACCGCGCCGGGGGCAATCTCGTCATTTTTCTCGATTGTGTCGGAATGGGCTCAAGTTTGACAGGTTGATCGGAAACAAAAACCGCGCCGGGGGCAATCTCGTCATTTTTCTCGATTGTGTCGGAATGGGCTCAAGTTTGACAGGTTGATCGGAAACAAAAACCGCGCCGGGGGCAATCTCGTCATTTTTCTCGATTGTGTCGGAATGGGCTCAAGTTTGACAGGTTGATCGGAAACAAAAACCGCGCCGGGGGCAATCTCGTCATTTTTCTCGATTGTGTCGGAATGGGCTCAAGTTTGACAGGTTGATCGGAAACAAAAACCGCGCCGGGGGCAATCTCGTCATTTTTCTCGATTGTGTCGGAATGGGCTCAAGTTTGACAGGTTGATCGGAAACAAAAACCGCGCCGGGGGCAATCTCGTCATTTTTCTCGATTGTGTCGGAATGGGCTCAAGTTTGACAGGTTGATCGGAAACAAAAACCGCGCCGGGGGCAATCTCGTCATTTTTCTCGATTGTGTCGGAATGGGCTCAAGTTTGACAGGTTGATCGGAAACAAAAACCGCGCCGGGGGCAATCTCGTCATTTTTCTCGATTGTGTCGGAATGGGCTCAAGTTTGACAGGTTGATCGGAAACAAAAACCGCGCCGGGGGCAATCTCGTCATTTTTCTCGATTGTGTCGGAATGGGCTCAAGTTTGACAGGTTGATCGGAAACAAAAACCGCGCCGGGGGCAATCTCGTCATTTTTCTCGATTGTGTCGGAATGGGCTCAAATTTGACAGGTTTATCGCGAACAAAAATCGCGCCGGGTGTAATTTCGTCATTTTTCGGGACTGTGTCGGAATTGACAAAAGTTTGACTTGTTGATCGGAAACAAAAATTGCGCCGGGGGCAATTTCATAATTTTTCTCGACTGTGTCGGAATTGGCTGAAATTTGGCAGTTTGATCTGAAATAAAAATCGCGCCGGGGGCAATTTCGTCATTTTTCTCGATTGTGTCGGAATGGGCTCAAATTTGACCGAATGATCGGAAACAAAGATCGCGCCGAGCATAATTTCGTCATTTTTCGAGACTGTGTCGGAATTCGCTAAAATTTGATTGGTTGATCGGAAGCAAAAATTGCGCCGGGGGCAATTTCGTCATATTTCTCGACTGTGTCGGAATTGGCTGAAATTTGGCAGTTTGATCTGAGATAAAAATCGCGCCGTGGGCAATTTCGTCATTTTTCTCGACTGTGTCGGAATGGGCTCAAATTTGACAGGTTTATCGGGAACAAAAATCGCGCCGGGTGTAATTTCGTCATTTTTCGCGACTGTGTTGGAATTGACTTAAATTTGACTTGTCGATCGAAAACAAAAACCGCGCCGAGGTCAATTTCGTCATTTTTCCCGATTGTGTCGGAATTGGCTGAAATTTGGCAGTTTGATCGGATATAAAAATCGCGCCGGCGGCAATTTCATCATTTCTCGCGACTTTGTCGGAATTGGCTGAAATTTGGCAGTTTGATCAGAAATAAAAATCGCCCCGGGAGCAGTTTCGTCATTTTTCTCGATTGTATCGAAATTGGCTGAAATTTGACAGATTGATCTGAAATAAAAATCGCGCCAGGGGCAATTTCGTCATTTTTTTCGACTGTGTCGGAATGGGCTCAAATTTGACTTGTTGATCGGAAACAAAAATCGCGCCGGGTGTAATTTCGTCATTTTTCGCGACTGTGTCGGAATTGGCTAAAATTTGATTGGTTGATCGGAAACAAAAATCGCGTCGGGTGTAATATCGTCATTTTTCGCGACAGTGTCGGAATTGGCTGAAATTTGACTTGTTGATCGGAAACAAAAATCGCGCCGAGGGCAATTTCGTCATTTTTCTCGATAGTGTCGGAATTGGCAGAAATTTGGCAGTTTAATCTGAAAGAAAAATCCCGCCAGGGGCAATTTCGTCATTTTTCTCGACAGTGTCGGAATTGGCAGAAATTTGGCAGTTTAATCTGGAAGAAAAATCCCGCCAGGGGCAATTTCGTGTTGATCGGAAACAAAAATCGCGCCGGGGGCAATTTCGTCATTTTTCTCGACAGTGTCGGAATTGGCAGAAATTTGGCAGTTTAATCTGAAAGAAAAATCCCGCCAGGGGCAATTTCGTCATTTTTCTCGACTGTGTCGGAATGGGCTCAAATTTGACATGTTGATCGGGAACAAAAATAGCACCGGGTGTAATTTCTTCATTTTTCCTGACTGTGTCGGAATTGGCTAAAATTTGACTGGTTGATCGGAAACAAAAATCGCGCCGAGGGCAATTTCGTCATTTTTCTCGACTGTGTCGGAATGGGCTCAAATTTGACAGGTTGATCGGAAACAAAAATCGCGCCGGGGGCAATTTCGTAATTTTTCTCGACTGTGTCGGAATTGGCTGAAATTTGGCAGTTTGATTCGAGGTAAAAATCGCGCCGGGGGCAATTTCGTCATTTTTCTCGACTGTGTCGTAATGGGCTCAAATTTGACATGATTATCGCGAACAAAAATCGCGCCGGATGTAATTTCGTTATTTTTCGCGACTGTGTCAGAATTGACAAAAATTTGACTTGTTGATCGGAAACAAAAATTGCGCCGGGGGCAATTTAGTCATTTTTCTTGACTTTGTCGGAATTGGTTGAAATTTGGCAGTTTGATCTGAAATAAAAGTCGCGCCGGGGGCAATTTCGTCATTTTTCTCGATTGTGTCGGAATGGGCTCAAATTTGACCGAATGATCGGAAACAAAGATCGCGTCGGGCGTAATTTCGTCATTTTTTGAGACAGTGTCGGAATTCGCTAAAATTTGATTGGTTGATCGGAAGCAAAAATCGCGCCGGGGGCGATTTCGTCATTTTTCTCCACTGTGTCGGAATTGACTGAAATTTGGCAGTTTGATCTGAGATAAAAATCGCGCCGTGGGCAATTTCGTCATTTTTCTCGACTGTGTCGGAATGGGCTCAAATTTGACAGGTTTATCGGGAACAATCGCGCCGGGTGTAATTTCGTCATTTTACGCGACTGTGTTGGAATTGACTAAAATTTGACTTGTCGATCGAAAACAAAAACCGCGCCGAGGGCAATTTCGTCATTTTTCTCGACTGTGTCGGAATGGGCTCAAATTTGACAGGTTTATCGGGAACAAAAATCGCGCCGGGTGTAATTTCGTCATTTTACGCGACTGTGTTGGAATTTACTAAAATTTGACTTGTCGATCGAAAACAAAAACCGCGCCGAGGGCAATTTCGTCATTTTTCCCGACTGTGTCGGAATTGGCTGATATTTGGCAGTTTGATCGGATATAAAAATCGCGCCGGCGGCAATTTCATCATTTTTCGCGACTTTGTCAGAATTGGCTGAAATTTGGCAGTTTGATCAGAAATAAAAATCGCGCCGGGAGCAGTTTCGTCATTTTTCTCGATTGTGTCGGAATTGGCTGAAATTTGATAGATTGATCTGAAATAAAAATCGCGCCGGAGGCAATTTCGTCATTTTTCTCGATTGTGTCGGAATGGGCTCAAATTTGACTTGTTGATCGGAAGCAAAAATCGCGCCGGGTGTAATTTCGTCATTTTTCGCGACTGTGTCGGAATTGGCTAAAATTTGATTGGTTGATCGGAAACAAAAATCGCGCCGGGTGTAATATCGTCATTTTTCGCGACAGTGTCGGAATTGGCTGAAATTTGACTTGTTGATCGGAAACAAAAACAGCGCCGGGGGCAATTTCGTCATTTTTCTCGACAGTGTCGGAATTGGCAGAAATTTGGCAGTTTAATCTGAAAGAAAAATCCCGCCAGGGGCAATTTCGTCATTTTTTTCGACTGTGTCGAATTGGGCTCAAATTTGACAGGTTGATCGAAAACAAAAATTGCGCCGGGGGCAATTTCGTCATTTTTCTCGACTGTGTCTGAATTGACATAAATTTGACTGGTTGATGGGAAACAAAAATCGCGCCGGGAGCAATTTCGTCATTTTTCTCGACAGTGTCGGAATTGGCAGAAATTTGGCAGTTTAATCTGAAAGAAAAATCCCGCCAGGGGCAATTTCGTCATTTTTCTCGACTGTGTCGGAATGGGCTCAAGTTTGACAGGTTGATCGGAAACAAAAATCGCGCCGGGGGCAATTTCGTCATTTTTCTCGACTGTGTCGGAATGGGCTCAAGTTTGACAGGTTGATCGGAAACAAAAATCGCGCCGGGGGCAATTTCGTCATTTTTCTCGACTGTGTCGGAATGGGCTCAAGTTTGACAGGTTGATCGGAAACAAAAATCGCGCCGGGGGCAATTTCGTCATTTTTCTCGACTGTGTCGGAATGGGCTCAAGTTTGACAGGTTGATCGGAAACAAAAATCGCGCCGGGGGCAATTTCGTCATTTTTCTCGACTGTGTCGGAATGGGCTCAAGTTTGACAGGTTGATCGGAAACAAAAATCGCGCCGGGGGCAATTTCGTCATTTTTCTCGACTGTGTCGGAATGGGCTCAAGTTTGACAGGTTGATCGGAAACAAAAATCGCGCCGGGGGCAATTTCGTCATTTTTCTCGACTGTGTCGGAATGGGCTCAAGTTTGACAGGTTGATCGGAAACAAAAATCGCGCCGGGGGCAATTTCGTCATATTCTCGACTGTGTCGGAATGGGCTCAAATTTGACATGTTGATAGGGAACAAAAATAGCGCAGGGCGTAATTTCGTCATTTTCTGCGACTGTGTCGGAATTGGCTAAAATTTGATTGGTTGATCGGAAACAAAAATAGCGCCGGGGGCAATTTCTTCATTTTTCTCGACTGTTTCAGAATTCGCTGAAATTTTGCAGTTTGATAGGAAATAAAAATCGCGCCTGCGGCAATTTCGTCATTTTTCTCGACTGTGTCGGAATGGGCTCAAATTTGACATGTTTATCGGGAACAAAAATCGCGCCGGGTGTAATTTCGTCATTTTTCGCGAATTTGTCGGAATTGACTAAAGTATAACTTGTTGATCGGAAACAAAAACCGCGCCGGGGGCAATTTCGTCATTTTTCTTGACTGTGTCGGAATTGGCTGAAATTCGACAGGTTTATCGGGAACAAAAATCGCAACGTGTGTAATTTCGTCATTTTTCACGACAGTGTCGGAATTGACTGAAATTTGACTTGTTGATCGGAAACAAAAGCCGCTCCGGGAGCAATTTCGTCATTTTTCTCGACTGTGTCGGAATTGGCTGAAATTTGACAGGTTTAACGGTGACAAAAATCGCGCCGGGTGTAATATCGACATTTTTCGCGACAGTGTCGGAATTGGCTGAAATTTGACTTGTTGATCGGAAACAAAAACCGCGCCGGGGGCAATTTCGTCATTTTTCTCGCCAGTGTCGGAATTGGCAAAAATTTGGCAGTTTAATCTGAAAGAAAAATCCCGCCAGGGGATATTTCGTCATTTTTTTCGACTGTGTCGGATTGGGCTCAAATTTGACAGGTTGATCGAAAACAAAAATTGCGCCGGGGGCAATTTCGTCATTTTTCTCGACTGTGTCTAAATTGACTTAAATTTGACTGGTTGATCGGAAACAAAAATCGCGCCGGGGGCAATTTCGTCATTTTTCTCGACAGTGTCGGAATTGGCAGAAATTTGGCAGTTTAATCTGAAAGAAAAATCCCGCCAGGGGCAATTTCGTCATTTTTCTCGACTGTGTCGGAATGGGCTCAAATTTGACAGTTGATCGGGAACAAAAATAGCACCGGGTGTAATTTCTTCATTTTTCACGACTGTTTCGAAATTGGCTAAAATTTGACTGGTTGATCGGAAACAAAAATCGCGCCGAGGGCAATTTCGTCATTTTTCTCGACTGTGTCG
>NW_019263353.1:0-1861 GCF_002742605.1 Olea europaea var. sylvestris
CAAGAATTAATAACGGTTAAAATCAAAAGTCAAACGTAGAATCTATGAAGATAAAATATACCTTAATGAGTTGCAATCACGAAGGCCTGCCACTGCCACTCCATTTTTTCTTTATTACTATTTCGTATGCCTGCCATTTGGATACAAGTTAAGTTGACCATTTAGCTATATTATATTATATATAGAAGTAGACCAGACCACTACATTTGGTCGTATTAAGGCAATAAATATAGAATCCAATTATGCACGCTTAAAAGGAATCTATGCCACCAAAAATTTACTTTACCATCATTAAAATATATGTCATCGTTAATGGTTTGTTGGAACAGTTGAACACATTTGCCGGGTTACGATATTAAGAGTACTGGCAGTTGTGCCATGTTTTTCATCATCCAACGCCGGTCGAGTTGGTTGGCTTATATCAAGGCATCATCTACTTAATAATTCACAGAATCTAAGTTGTACTCTGCATAAGAAACATTGAGAATTATTGAATCAAAATTTTTTACCTATAGAGGTAATGGATCCGAGATTTGTAGGTACTATTTAAAAACCATCAATCCCAAACAACCTCGACAAATGATAAAAATTCACCATGTACAGCTAAAAACTCCATAATGTAAAACAGTGAAAAACATTGCTGGATCAAAACTGCAACTGGATTGCCTCTAACAACCCTCAAGTATGATAATTGACCAAAAAAATCTCACAAACCCCCAGACCACCATCTCGCTCTTTTCTTTTCTAAAGTAAGACATTCTGCAAACGGTAGTCCATATTTTACTCGCAACTGGCATTGACAATCGAGAAAAAACAACCAACATGAGGCTGATGCAAATGAATGCTGTCAACTTGAATGAATAATTAACAAATGTATAACCATCATAAAACACAAATGAATTATGTTGCCTCCCCTTATGCACTATGATGAAAGAATTGATTGTAATGCAAGCTGCTGCTGAGGCTGCAAGGATGACCACGTAGAGGCAAGAGTTGATGGTGGTAGCGTCTGTTGAAGCTGCCTCAACAAATTAATCATACGACTACTAGTTTGCTCTGTAGCAAGATCTTTACCTGCGCATAGGACCTATAGCAGAAGAAAAAGTTTATAGTCAATACATTTCTCTCTCTCTCTCTCTCTCTCTCTCTCTCTCTAAATACATGAGACAAAAAAAATGTAATGATCACAGGTTCAGAGCATATTCATGTATATAAATGTCTAAAGATCATAGTCAAGTGGAGGCTAATTAGAGTGTAATACTCTATTCGGAATTTCACAACACAACATAAAATGCACATTAAGTTATTCACTTATCATATAGTGAGAACTGACCTCAGCAAATACTGCGACTATTTTGGGGAGATATTGATTGTTGGGACCCAGAAGTTCCCTATCGGACCTACAAGTGGAAAACAGATCAATATACAGAAATGAAGGTCTTTAGCAACAACTTTGGTTTCCAACAATGCCAAATTAGAGCCATCTCCATTGTCTACCTCTCAACCATTGTGCAAAGCTGCTCATGAACAACTTTTGCTTCAATAAGATCACCTTTTATAGGTAAGCAGCTCAACCAGGCAGGAACTACCTGCTAGTAACATTCAGCCATTAGAATTTGACAAAATGCATGAAGTAACAGGAAATTGAGTAATGAAAACACATCTCTATTCACAGAAGATAACTCTTCCAGAATGATTTGACATCAATTTTCTCTTAATAATACCATCATGCAAAATAATGCTTGCAAGCCATTTACATCTTCACACAGACACAAACAGCAGGAAGTAGAAAAACAAAACAGGAACAAAAAAAAGTGCGATTCATTACACAGTAAGTAATATATTCAACAGTAAACTTGTT
>NW_019263353.1:9333-16406 GCF_002742605.1 Olea europaea var. sylvestris
AACAAATACAGACAGGTACAATTGTAGGAGTGTGTATGGCCTGGCATGAACATAAAGTATATATTGTTACATAATATTTATTCCGAGTCAACAAATTCAATAAACAAATAAAATGGGCTTTGAGTAGAAACTTAACCATTATTTATACCTTTGAACAACCCTCTGCAATTTGTGCAAGGGCAATGAGAGCTGCATGATGCTTTTGCCAATCTGGTGCCCCAAAATAAGCTTGCAACTGCACCGAAGCCACTGGGACAATTGTGTTCCCTCCAAGGGCAATTGCTAGCCTATCCAAACACTCCTGCCCAACACTGTAATTACTTGTCTCCCCGGCATCTTCATCCTCAGCTTGTGCACTGTGCCAAGCAGGATCGTCCTCAACATCCACGAGCATCTTCATCAAAATGGAAAAGAGCCTATCAATAAACTGAGGCAACTTGCGCATCATTCCAGGTGCCCTCTCCCGAGCCTCGGCAAGAGTAATCACAAACTCAACTGCCAAATGCCTTGTGCCCTCTTCAAAATTCTCAGCCTCGGCTATCTGCAACATGTACCCCACCACGTCCACAATCTGCCTGCGTAGAAACCTGGGCTCAGTTCCGGCCAACTCTATCATCAACTCCAACGCCTCCTGGGCGGTTGCCTCCTGTCCGGAGTTCAATGCATCCATCAAAGTCCTCATCATTGCGGGCAACAAATCCTGGAATCTATCACGATCATTTGAACTCGTCAAGCACTGAACGAAATTAATGACCGCACTCAAGGCCGCAATTTTCACATCAGGATTCGAAGAATTGTTCAACACATTTAGAAACACGGTATGCAAATCCACTATGAATGGAATTAATGTATCCCCGATGTACTGGGCTAATTGGGAGAATATCAAAAATGCCGATTCCTGGAGCTTTGGGGAGTCGGAGGATACGCATTGGAACATAAAGGGCAAAATTTCCGGCCACTGACGTTCTGGGAGGAGCGAGGAAGCGAGTTCCGATATGGTGTCGCATAGCTTTTTGCTGATGGATTTGGAATCCTCTCGCTGGATAGAGGAGAGGAGGATATTTTTAACAGCAGAGCGTGTCGCATCACTGAGTTGGGGCCAGATGAAC
Organism: Olea europaea var. sylvestris; assembly: GCF_002742605.1. Classification (NCBI taxonomy): domain Eukaryota; kingdom Viridiplantae; phylum Streptophyta; class Magnoliopsida; order Lamiales; family Oleaceae; genus Olea; species Olea europaea. Next base: position 10,443 of record NW_019263353.1, read on the forward strand.
GAGTCGTCTCGAGTCAGCTGCTTCCTGAGAAGGACGGTGGACATGGCGCGCGCCTCGTGATGCGGTGATGACGATAGGAGGTGAGCGAGCTTGAGGGCTAGCGAGTTGGGATCGGTCTGCTTGAGCAGATTGAAGATTGATTCGGCCTGGGATCGCTGCTCGTTGGAGGAGGACATCAAATTGGAAATTAGGGTTTCGAATGGCGCCTGGTCCGGACCCATAATCGCCGCCAGCTGTGCTTGCTGAAGCTGAGTTGACTCTGCGTTCATACTGGGTCGGAGGCCAGCAAGTAACTATGGTTTATGATTTAAAGATTGCAGTTCTATGCTGTGCGCGCTTGTTCGTGGTGGCGCTCTCGTCTCTCTCTCTCTCTCCCCCTATCTTTTTATAATATTATGAGTCTTTCTCACACCTACAAACACGCAATGAAGGTGCGTTTATACCGATGCTTATATAGGGAACGCAAGAGGGCACGTACTAAAACCACAATTGGCGCCTCCTTGGTGTATTTTTATCAAGTCAATCGTTCCAATGGTAATTGAACTTAAGTTCATGTCTTTGATTGGTCACTAAAATTTAAAATGTCGAGTTTTGATCATTAAACTTAGTTCCAAATCATCGATTGCTCACTAAAATTTAAAATGTCGAGTTTTGATCATTGAACTTAGTTCCAAATCATCGATTGCTCACTGAAATTTAAAATGTCGAGTTTTGACCACTAAACTTTGAAAAATATTGTATATTACTCACTGAACTTTGAAAATTATTTTATATTACTCAATATAAATTCGATATTTTTCAAAATTTAACAGTTATGCTAGTGAGTAATGTACGGTATATTTTAAAATTTAGTGGTCAAAACTTGACATTTTAAACTTTAGTGAGCAATTGAAAATATGGACCATTCCAAAGTTCAGTGGTCAAAACTCGACATTTTAAACTTTAGTCAATTGAAAATATGGACCATTCCAAAGTTCAGTGGCCAAAACTCGAGATTTTAAACTTTAGTGAACAATTGAAAATATGGACCATTCCAAAGTTCAGTGGCCAAAACTCGATATTTTAAATTTTAGTGAGCAATCGAAAATATGGACCTAAGTTTAGTGATCAATTAAAGATATGAACCTAAGTTCATTGATCAAAACTCGACATTTTAAATTTCAGTGATCAATCAAAGACATGGACTTAAGTTCAGTGACCATTTGGACAATTAACTCATTTTTATCTCTTATTTTAGGATGATATTATGATAAAGAATGTACAAGAATTGAACAAAGGGTACAATCTTTCATAGTGGTTAACTGCAGGAAATAAATTTAAGAAGGATTGATTTATCGTGGAGCCATTTAGGGCAGAGTAGGAATATCAGTTTAACTCGTCAAATCAAGCAATCCATGGCTTAACTCATGACTTGAAGGAACCAGCCTCATTTTTGGGCATTGGCTCGAGCCCAAGTCGATCGTGAAGAACCACACAATCACAGGCCATTTTGACTCGTGTCAGTCAAACATAGGCAATTGTACACAACATAGTTGCCATTAAAACAAACAGCTATATCTGCAAACCAATCAACCGTAGCTGTCTAAAACCTAGCAGCTATAGCTAACTTTATATAAAAAATTATATTTTTCCAAAAAATAAAAAATAAATAAGTCAGCCTGATTCGACTCGAGCCATGTTCGGATCACGAGCTTTGGCTCGTGAGTCGACTTGACTCGACTCATTTACATCCCTAGAGCAAAGTAGGGTATTATGGGGATTAGTTTTTGATTGGTTGTAATTTTGATAATGTATTCTAGTTTTTTTTTTTTTTTTTCCATTTTTTACTTTAAAGGATAATGGAGGGAGGTGTTAATATGTTATAATTTTGGGTAATTATATTACCACTACGAATCTTGTTAGTTACACCACAATTTTTATCATTTTTTTTTTAACTTACTTAAAAGCCTTTAAGTAAAATTACATAAATGGGATTTTAATATATTTATCATATAAAATAATTTATTATTCTATCACAATCATATAAATGCGACGCTGTAATTTTCCATCCTTGCTTACCCCTTCTTTCTTCAACTCTCCCCATTTTCTCGGACCCTTTTTGCTTTGCTCTGCATAATCAAATTCTATTCCCTATACAAAAAACATAAGTCTAGTTCAGATTCAAGGAACTAACACGCGCGCGCGCGTAAACATATTGTATGTATTTCTTCTAGCATTACCAGATTCTTGAGCCATTGGCGGATCTAGGCCAGGGCTGAAACGGGCTACAGCCCATGTCAACCTTAGCCCAAATCCAGTAAAATCGGTTCAGGTCAGTTCGACACGAGTAGTTGATTAGATTTAGTTTCCTTTTAAAGAAAACTATGGTGAGTTAGTTCGATTATAGTTTAAAGTCTCGAACCGTTAGTTAATCGACCTAATCCAATCCACTTATGTGTTCACCTTTTTTTATTTAAAAAAATAAAAATCAAAAGATAAACTGTAATTTTATAACTATATGTCGATTTCCTCCAATCCATAATTTTGTCGGTAAGTAATAACAATGAAAATTTTATTTCACAAGCTTATTATGTCATACTTATCATTTTTTCCTTATTCAGCCAGTCAAATTACATAATACATAAAAAAGCAATAAAAATTTTAAGCTTTCTATTGATCTGTCTCTATAACTTGGTTTTATTTGTTAATCAATAGTTCTTATAATATAAAATTACTTCGTTATTTTAATTCTTGTAATTTAAGTGCGCCTAAAATTCGGACAATTTCTTTTAAAAAAAATTAATTTGAATTAAAAGTCCAAACCGTTGGTTTGGTTTGGTTCGATTTAAGAGTTAAAGGGGTTGGTTTGGATTGAAATTCGTCCAAAGAGACTAATTTAATTTTGGGAAATACAGTTTAATAGCCTAAATAGAAGGAGGATTTTCCAAATTAGTCTAAGAAATAAAAACATTTGAAAACTAGTCTCCAAACAATCAATTTTCCAAAAATACCCTTAATAGAGAAATTGCAACCAAAGCCACTACAATGTCTAAAAACCTTCAAATAGGTCCTCAAGAAAATATAGATCATAAATTTTTAATAAATTTAGATCCAAATATTATACAAAATTTTATTGACTTAAAAAATGCTACAAAAAATGAATTAACCTATTTGGAAGAAGATCTGAAAGACTTTTTTATAGAATATTTAGACCCAAAACTAAAAAATAAAAATAATTCCATAGATGATGAAGCAATTAAAATGGAAAAAGATATATATAAATTAATTCTTAATTTAAGAAGAAGAATTAAAGAATTAAATATAATTATTCAAGAAAAAATATTGGTAAAAAATAGTGAATTTTATAAATTCTATTGTGATATTTTAAATATTTATGAAGAATTTAATTGGCTCAAAAATATTAACCCCTCCGCTGCACACTCCGACAAAATGGTATCAGAGCCATGTTACGAACCAACAATCATGATGAATATAGTAGATGAAGAGAATATAATTGAAGAATTTTTGAAAAAAGTTGAAAAACATAAAAAACCTAGTTATCCTTATTTGCCTAAAAATACCACAAATGAAAATTTTGGAGATATACATAAAAAATTAGAAAACCTAGAACATAATCTACAAATAGGAAATGCTTTATTAGATAAAAATCTTAGAGGAAAAGATAGGATTATAATTAATCCACCCCAAGATTTTAGAATAACACAAAATAAAGGAAAAAAGCATGAAGAAAAACAATATAAGATTACAAATGTAGAAGAGATAGAACAAAAATTCTTAGAATCTACAGGAGAAGAGTATGAAGAATATAAAAAACAGTTAGAAGAATTAACTGAGAAAATGGAAAATATAAAGATGAATACTAATCCATCTTCAAGTCATGATATAAAAGTAGAATTCAGTAGTGATGAAGAACAAGATTATCCTTATGGGACTACAATACCACTTAAAGATGGTCTTAATCAATATAGAAAAACACAGAAAAGATACACTGGAAATGTAAGAAAACAATCCATAAAAGAGATAAATCCAATGAAATCTTATAATGAACCAATCCACACAACAAGAGTATGGTTAGATTTAGACTGTGTAGATAAAGATAAAGCCATTGAAACATGGATAAAAAGTACAGATTTAGTTATACAATTTAACAAATGGGAAACATATACAGCTTTTGAATTTATAGAACATACATTCAGAGGAATTGTGTCTGAATGGTGGAGAAAATTACCAGAAACTATCAAAGGAAGTATAAAATACGGAACAAATAGAACTGAGGTATTAGATAATAGGAATACTCTAAATGAGCAAAATATACAGGGAATATTAAAAAGATTTGAAAAAATATTAAGAACAGAATTCTTAGGAGATAGGCATGCTTCTAATAAAGAAGAAAGAAAACAAGATGAATATAATCAAGGAATGATTTTAATGGAAAATTTAAAGATATGTGATATGTGTGAATTAGAAAGATATACATGTAAATTTGAAGAATTATACTATATACTTAATCAAGGAGACTATCAGGAAAATAAACCTATTTTAAGGTCTTATTTTACCAAGTTACCATTCCCATGGGGAATTAAGTTACTAAAAGAATATGAGAAATTACTACCTCTAGGAAAAGAGGAAGGAGTTGAAATAGATAGTCTTGGAAGTAGAATTGAATTTACAAGAAGAATGATAGGAATGTGGTGCAAAGAAGCATTAGAAAATAAGAAAGCTTATAAAATAAGAAAAAATTCATTATGTTGTTATAAAGATAATGGCCAAGTTGAACAATTTGGATGCCATAAGAAGAAATATAAACCATATAAGAAATATAAAAGGAAGTTCAAAAACTATAAAAAATTCAATAAAAAGAATTATAAACCACATAAAAAATATTTCAAGAAAAGAAATTGGAAAAAAAATTTAAACCAAGAAACATTAAAAAATGTAGATATTTTATTTGTAATGAAGAAGGACATATTGCCCCTCAATGTCCTAAAAAGAAAGATAAACAAAATATAAAAACTCTTAGAATTTACGAAAAATTCCAAGAAGATAGTGATATTGAACCAATTGAATATTTTGGAGATCTAAGCAGTGAATGTAGTAGTATTTATGAATTAGATACATCTTCATCAGAAGAAGATTATGAGGAAATAGTATATATGAATCAAGAGATACAACAATCAGAAATAGAAATAGAAACAACTGAAGAAGTTGAAGATTCTATAGAAGGTATTAATCAGGAAATAACTTTTGATATTAAAAAATATGCAGGAATCACTAAAAAGATATTAGATCTACAAGAAAAAGATGTATTTCATCAAGGATTCTTAAGAATTTTACCAAGGGTAAATAAAACAATTGTAAGTATGAATTATAAAGAAATCTCTATCAATATAGAAGATACTATAGGAAAGGCAAGAATTCCTATAATCACAAAAGAATAGGTAAAACAACAATTATCTAAAATCCCAGAAAATGTAAGGAACAAATTAAAATGTATTGAATTAGGAGGAGTCCAGATAATGGTAAAAGGATTCTTTAGAGAAGGTATGAATATACCAATAGAAATATACTGTATGGACAACAGAATCTTACAACACCCTATAGATGCTCTATTAGGAGCAGTTGTAGGAAATTTAGTGTATCAAAAGATAATATTTACAGTAAAATCAAATTATGCCATATCATTGAGTGATGAAAATATTGATCAAAGTTTCAATCTATATTATAGAATTGGAAATTTAAAAATGTAACGAAAAAGTAAGGCTATTAGTATAAGTATAAAATCAATTTTTGCTCTTAGTACTAGCCATCATCACAATTTAAGGAAAATCACTGATAACGTAATAATACATAAAGATTTTGAGGAATTAGCACAATACATACCTCCTAGGAAATATCAAGAATATGAAGTAACGATACCAGAACAAATAATGCTTGATTTTCATAAACAAGCAAAAGAAATTAATT
>NW_019263354.1:0-16405 GCF_002742605.1 Olea europaea var. sylvestris
TTGGAATTGAGCCAATGAAAAGTGGGTTTTGATTTCATGATAACTTCGGGTTTGTCCGTTTTTTGCAAATTGCTAGTCTAATTCTATTGGAATCGAGTCAATGAAAAGTGGTTTTTGATTTCATGATAAGTTCGGGTTTGTTCATTTTTTGGCGAATTACTAGTCAAATTCGATTGGAATCGAGTCAATGAAAAGTGGTTTTTGATTTCATGATAACTTTGGGTTTGTTCATTTTTAGCGAATCGCTAATCAAACTCGATTGGAATTGAGCCAATGAAAAGTGGGTTTTCATTTCATGATAACTTCGGGTTTGTCCCTTTTTTGCAAATTGCTAGTCTAATTCTATTAGAATCGAGCCAATGAAAAGTGGTTTTTGATTTCATGATAACTTTGGGTTTGTTCATTTTTGGCGAACCGCTAATCAAACTCGATTGGAATTGAGCCAATGAAAAGTGGGTTTTGATTTCATGATAACTTCGGGTTTGTCCGTTTTTTGCAAATTGCTAGTCTAATTATATTGGAATCTAGTCAATGAAAAGTCGTTTTTGATTTCATGATAAGTTCGGGTTTGTTCATTTTTTGGCGAATTACTAGTCAAATTCGATTGGAATCGAGTCAATGAAAAGTGGTTTTTGATTTCAAGATAACTTTGGGTTTGTTCATTTTTGGCGAATTACTAATCAAATTCGATTGGAATCGAGCCAATGAAAATTGATTTTTGATTTCATGATAACTTCGGGTTTGGTACTTTTTAGCGAACTGCTAGTCTAATTCGATTGGGATTGAGCCAATGAAAAGTGGGTTTTGATTTCATGATAACTTCGGGTTTGTTCGTTTTTGGCGAGTTTCTAGTCAAATTCGGTTGGAATCGTGTCAATGAAAAGTGATTTTTGATTTTCTGATAGCTTCGGGTTTGTTCGTTTTTTGCGAATTGCTAGTCAAATTCGATTGGAATTGAGTCATTGAAAAGTGGTTTTTGATTTCATGATAACTTCAGGTTTGTTCGTTTTTCGCGAGTTGCGAGTCAAATTCGATTGGAATGGAGTCAATGAAAAGTGGTTTTTGATTTCATGGTAACTTCGGGTTTGTTTATTTTTGGCGAATTGCTAGTCGAATTCGACTGGAATCGAGTCAATGAAATGTGGTTTTTGATTTCATGATAACTTCGGGTTTGTTCGTTTTTGGCGAATTGCTAGTCTAATTCGATTGGAATCGAGCCAATGAAAAGTGGGTTTTGATTTCGTGGTAACTTTGGGTTTGGCTGTTTTTGGCGAATTGCTAGTCCAATTCGATTGGAATTGAGCCAATGAAAAGTGGGTTTTGATTTCATAATAACTTCGGGTTTCTTCATTTTGATTTCATGAAAACTTCGGGCCTGTTCGTTTTTGGCAAATTTCTAGTCAAATTCGATTGGAATCGAGCCAATGAAAAGTGGTTTTTGATTTCATGATAAGTTCGGGTTTGTTCGTTTTTGGCGAATTGCTAGTCAAATTCGATTGGAATTGAGTCAATGAAAAGTGATTTTTGATTTCATGATAACTTCGGGTTTTTTCGTTTTTCGCGAATTGCTAGTCAAATTCGATTAGAATCGAGCCAATGAAAAGTGGTTTTTGATTTCATGATAACTTTGGGTTTGTTCATTTTTGGCGAATCGCTAATCAAACTCGATTGGAATCGAGCCAACGAAAAGTGGTTTGTGATTTCATGATAACTTCGGGTTTGGTAGTTTCTGGCAAATTGCTAGTCAAATTCAATTGGAATCGAGTCAATGAAAAGTGGTTTTTTATTTCATGATAACTTCGGGTTTGTTCGTTTTTGGCGGGTTGCTAATCAAATTCGATTGGAATCGAATCAATGAAAAGTGGTTTTTGATTTTATGAAAACTTCGGGCTTGTTCGTTTTTAGCCAGTTTCTAGTCTAATTCAATTGGAATCAAGTCAATGAGAAGTGGTTTTTGATTTCATGATAACTGCGTGGTCGTTCGTTTTTGGCGAATTGCTAGTCAAATTTGATTGGAATCGAGTCAATGAAAAGTGACTTTGGATTTCATGATAACTTCGAGTTTTTTTCGTATTTGGCGAATTGCTGGCCAAATTCAATTGGAATAGAGCCAATGAAAAGTGGTTTTTCATTTCACGATAACTTCGAGCTTGTTCATTTTTGGCGAATTGCTAGTCAAATTCGATTGGAATCGAGGCAATGAAAAGTTGTTTTTGATTTCATGATAACTACGGGTTTTTTCGTTTTTGCGAATTGCCAGTCAAATTCGATTGGAATCGAGCCAATGAAAAGTGGTTTTTGATTTCACCATAACTTTGGGTTTTTCCCTTTTCGGCGAATTGCTAGTCAAATTCGATTGGAATCTAGCCAATGAAAAGTGGTTTTTGATTTCATGATAACTTCGATTTGTTCGTTTTTGGCGAATTGCTAGTCAATTCGATCGGAATCGAGTCAATGAAAAGTAGTTTTTGATTTCATGATAACTTCGGGTTTTTTCGTTTTTCGCGAATTGCTAGTCAAATTCCAGTGGAATAGAGCCAATGAAAAGTGGATTTTGATTTAATGAAAACTTCGGGCTTGTTCGTTTTTGGCGAAATGATAGTCTATTTCGATTGTAATCGAGCCAATGAAAAGTGGGTTTTGATTTCATGATAACTTTGGGTTTGTTCGTTTTTGGCGAATTCCAAGTCAAATTCGATTGGAATCGAGTCGATGAAAAGTGGTTTTTGATTTCATGATAACTTTGGGTTTTTTCGTTTTTGGCGAATTGCTAGTCAAATTTGATTGGAATCGAGTCAATGAAAAGTGGTTTTTGATTTCATGATAACTTCGATTTTTTTTCGTTTTTTGCGAATTGCTGACCAGATTCAATTGGAATAGAGCCAATGAAATGTGGATTTTCATTTCACGATAACTTCGAGCTTTTTTATTTTTGGCGAATTGCTAGTCAAATTCGATTAGAATCGAGGCAATGAATAGTTTTTTTTGAGTTCATGATAACTACGGGTTTTTTCAATTTTCGCGAATTGCTAGTCAAATTCGATTGGAATCGAGCCTATGAAAAGTGGTTTTTGATTTCATGATAACTTCAGGTTTTTTCGTTTTTTACGAATTGCTAGTCAAATTCGGTTGGAATCGATCCAATGAAAATCGGTTTTTGATTACATGATAACTTCGGGTTTGTTCGCTTTTGGAGAATTGCTAGTCAAATTCGATTGGAATCAAGTCAATGAAAAGTGGGTTTTGATTTCTTGATAACTTCGGGTTTGTTCATTTTTGGCGAATTCCTAGTCAAATTCGATTGGAATCGAGTCAATAAAAAGTGGTTTTTGATTTCATGATAACTTCGGGTTTGTTCGTTTTTGGCGAATTGCTAGTCAAATTCGATTGGAATCGAGTCAATGAAAAGTGATTTTTGATTTCATGATAACTTCGGGTTTTTTCGTTTTTCGCGAATTGCTAGTCAAATTCGATTAGAATCGAGCCAATGAAAAGTGGTTTTTGATTTCATGATAACTTTGTGTTTGTTCATTTCTGGCGAATTACTATTCAAACTCGATTGGAATTGAGCCAATGAAAAGTGGGTTTTGATTTCATGATAACTTCGGGTTTGTCCGTTTTTTGCGAATTGCTAGTCTAATTCTATTGGAATCGAGTCAATGAGAAGTGGTTTTTGATTTCATTATAAGTTCGGGTTTGTTCGTTTTTGGCGAATTACTAGCCAGATTCAATTGGAATAGAGCCAATGAAATGTGGTTTTTCATTTCACGATATCTTCGAGCTTTTTTATTTTTGGCGAATTGCAAGTCAAATTCGATTAGAATCGAGGCAATGAAAAGTTGTTTTTCATTTCACGATAACTTCGAGCTTGTTCATTTTTGGCGAATTACTAGTCAAATTTGATTGGAATCGAGGCAATGAAAAGTTGTCTTTAATTTCATGATAACTACGAGTTTTTTCATTTTTCGCGAATTGCTAGTCAAATTCGATTGGAATCGAGCCCATGAAAAGTGGTTTTTGATTTCATGAAAACTTCAGGTTTTTTCCTTTTTTGCGAATTGCTAGTCAAATTCGATTGGAATCGAGCCAATGAAATGTGGTTCTTGATTTCATGATGACTTCGGGTTTGTTCGTTTTTGGAAAATGCTAGCAAAATTTGATTGGAATCGAGTCGATGAAAAGTGGTTTTTGATTTCATGATAACTTCGGGTTTTTTCGTTCTTCTCGAATTGCTAGTCAAATTCAATTGGAATCGAGTCAATGGAAAGAGGTTTTTGATTTCGTGGTAACTTCGGGTTTGTTCGTTTTTGGCAAATCGCTTGCCCAATTCGATTAGAATTGAGCCAATGAAAAGTGGGTTTCGATTTTGTGGTAACTTCGGGTTTGGCAGTTTTGGGCGAATTGCTAGTCTAATTCGATTGGAATTGAGCCAATGAAAAGTGGGTTTTGATTTCATGATAACTTCGGGTTTGTCCCTTTTTTGCGAATTGCTAGTCTAATTCTATTGGAATCGAGTCAATGAAAAGTGGTTTTTGATTTCATTATAAGTTCGGGTTTGTTCATTTTTGGCGAATTACTAGTCAAATTCGATTGGAATAGAGCCAATGAAAAGTGGATTTTGATTTCATGATAACTTCGGGTTTGTTCGTTTTTTGCGAATTGCTAGTCAAATTCGATTGGAATAGAGCCAATAAAAAGTTGTGTTTGATTCCATGATAACTTCGGGTTTGTTCATTTTTTGGGAATTGCTAGTCAAATTCGATTGGAATCGAGTCAATGAAAAGTGGTTTTTGATTTCATGATAACTTCAGGTTTGTTCGTTTTTCGGGAATTGGGAGTCAAATTCGAAGGAATGGAGTCAATGAAAAGTGGTTTTTGATTTCATGATAACTTCAGGTATGTTTGTTTTTGGCGAACTGCTAGTTGAATTCGACTGGAATCGAGTCAATGAAATGTGGTTTTTGATTTCATGATAACATCGGGTTTGTTCGTTTTTGGCGAATTGCTAGTCTAATTCGATTGGAATCGAGCCAATGAAAAGTAGGTTTTGATTTCGTGGTAACTTTGGGTTTGGCAGTTTTTGGCGAATTGCAAGTCTAATTCGATCGGAATTGAGCCAATGAAAAGTGGGTTTTGATTTCATAATAACTTCGGGTTTCTTCATTTTGATTTCATGAAAACTTCGGGTCTGTTCTTTTTTGGCAAATTGCTAGTCAAATTCGATTGGAATCGAGTCAATGAAAAGTGGTTTTTGATTTCATGATAAGTTCGGGTTTGTTCGTTTTTGGCGAATTGCTAGTCAAATTTGATTGGAATCGAGTCAGTGAAAAGTGATTTTTGATTTCATGATAACTTCGGGTTTTTTCGTTTTTCGCGAATTGCTAGTCAAATTCGATTAGAATCGAGCCAATGAAAAGTGGTTTTTGATTTCATGATAACTTTGGGTTTGTTCATTTTTGGCGAATCGCTAATCAAACTCGATTGGAATCGAGCCAATGAAAAGTGGTTTGTGATTTCATGATAACTTCGGGTTTGGTAGTTTTAGGCGAATTGCTAGTCAAATTCAATTGGAATCGAGTCAATGAAAAGTGGTTTTTGATTTCATGATAACTTCGGGTTTGTTCGTTTTTGGCGGGTTGCTAATCAAATTCGATTGGAATCGAGTCAATGAAAATTGGTTTTTGATTTTATGAAAACTTCGGGCTTGTTCGTTTTTGGCCAATTTCTAGTATAATTCAATTAGAATCGAGCAAATGAAAAGTGGGTTTCGATTTCGTGGTAACTTCGGGTTTGGCAGTTTTGGGCGAATTGCTAGCCTAATTCGATTGGAATTGAGCCAATGAAAAGTGGGTTTTGATTTCATGATAACTTCGGGTTTGTCCGTTTTTTGCGAATTGCTAGTCTAATTTCATTGGAATCGAGTCAATGAAAAGTGATTTTTGGTTTCGTGATAAGTTCGGGTTTGTTCGTTTTTGGCGAATTACTAGTCAAAATCGATTGGAATCAAGTCAATGAAAAGTGGTTTTTGATTTCATGATAACTGCGTGGTCGTTCGTTTTTGGCGAATTGCTAGTAAAATTTGATTGGAATCGAGTCAATGAAAAGTGACTTTTGATTTCATGATAACTTTGAGTTTTTTTCGTTTTTGGCGAATTGCTGGCCAAATTCAATTGGAATAGAGCCAATGAAAAGTGGTTTTTCATTTCACGATAACTTCGAGCTTGTTCATTTTTGGCGAATTGCTAGTCAAATTCGATTGGAATCGAGGCAATGAAAAGTTGTTTTTGATTTCATGATAACTACGGGTTTTTTCATTTTTTGCGAATTGCTAGTCAAATTCAATTGGAATCGAGCCAATGAAAAGTGGTTTTTGATTTCACGATAACTTTGGGTTTTTCCGTTTTTGGCGAATTGCTAGTCAAATTCGATTGGAATCTAGCCAATGAAAAGTGGTTTTTGATTTCATGATAACTTCAGTTTGTTCGTTTTTGGCTAATTGCTAGTCAATTCGATTGGAATCGAGTCAATGTAAAGTAGATTTTGATTTCATGATAACTTCGGGTTTTTTCGTTTTTCGCGAATTGCTATTCAAATTCCATTGGAATTGAGCCAATGAAAAGTGGATTTTGATTTAACGAAAACATCGGGCTTGTTCGTTTTTGGCGAAATGATAGTCTATTTCGATTGTAATCGAGCCAATGAAAAGTGGGTTTTGATTTCATGGTAACTTTGGGTTTGTTCATTTTTGGCGAATTTCGAGTCAAATTCGATTGGAATCGAGTCAATGAAAAGTGGTTTTTGATTTCATGATAACTTCGGGTTTGTTTGTTTTTGGCGAATTGCCAGTCAAATTTGATTGGAATCGAGTCAATGAAACGTGGTTTTTGATTTCATGATAACTTCGAGTTTTTTTCGTTTTTTGCGAATTGTTAGCCAGATTCAATTGAAATAGAGCCAATGAAATGTGGTTTTTCATTTCACGATAACTTCGAGCTTTTTCATTTTTGGCGAATTGCTAGTCAAATTCGATTGGAATCGAGGCAATGAAAAGTTGTTTTTGATTTCATGATAACTACGGGTTTTTTCGTTTTTCACGAATTGCTAGTCAAATTCGATTGGAATCGAGCCTTTGAAAAGTGGTTTTTGATTTCATGATAACTTCAGGTTTTTTCGTTTTTTACGAACTGCTAGTCAAATTCGATTGGAATCGACCCAATGAAAAGCGGTTTTTGATTTCATGATAACTTCGGGTTTGTTCGCTTTTGGCGAATCGCTAGTCAAATTCGATTGGAATCGAGTCAATGAAAAGTGGGTTTTGATTTCTTGATAACTTCGGGTTTGTTTATTTTTGGCGGATTCCTAGACAAATTCGATTGGAATCGAGTCAATGAACGTGGTTTTTGATTTCATGATAACTTCGAGTTTTTTCGTTCTTGGCGAATTGCTAGTAAAATTCAGTTGGAATCGAGCCAATGGAAAGTGGTTTTTGATTTCGCGATAACTTTGGGTTTGCTCGTTTTTGGCGAATCGCTTGCCTAATTCAATTAGAATCGAGCAAATGAAAAGTCGATTTCGATTTCGTGGTAACTTCGGGTTTGGCAGTTTTGGGCGAATTGCTAGTCTAATTCGATTGGAATTGAGCCAATGAAAAGGGGGTTTTGATTTCATGATAACTTCGGGTTTGTCCGTTTTTTACGAATTGCTAGTCTAATTTTATTGGAATCGAGTCAATGAAAAGTGATTTTTGATTTCGTGATAAGTTCGGGTTTGTTCGTTTTTGGCGAATTACTAGTCAAATTCGATTGGAATCGAGTCAATGAAAAGTGGTTTTTGATTTCATGATAACTTTGGGTTTGTTCGTTTTTGGCGAATTGCTAATCAAATTCGATTGGAATCTAGCCAATGAAAATTGATTTTTGATTTCATGATAACTTCGGGTTTGTTCGTTTTTGGCGAATCGCTAGTCAATTCGATTGGAATCGAGTCAATGAAAAGTAGTTTTTGATTTCATGATAACTTCGTATTTTTTCATTTTTCGCGAATTGCTAGTCAAATTCCATTGGAATAGAGCCAATGAAAACTGGATTTTGATTTAATGAAAACCTCGGGCTTTTTCGTTTTTGGCGAAATGATAGTCTATTTCGATTGTAATCGACCCAATGAAAAGCGGGTTTTGATTTCATGATAATCTCGGGTTTGTTCATTTTTGGCGAATTGCTAGTCAAATTTGATTGGAATCGGGTCAATGAAAAGTGGTTTTTGATTTCATGATAACTTCGAGTTTTTTTCGTTTTTTTGCGAATTGCTAGCCAAATTCAATTGGAATAGAGCCAATGAAAAGTGATTTTTCATTTCACGATAACTTCGAGCTTGTTCATTTTTGGCGAATTGCTAGTCAAATTCGATTGGAATCGAGGCAATGAAAAGTTGTTTTTGATTTCATGATAACTATGGGTTTTTTCATTTTTCGCGAATTGCTAGTCAAATTCGATTGGAATCGAGCCTATGAAAAGTGGTTTTTGATTTCATGATAACTTCAGGTTTTTTCCTTTTTTGCCAATTGCTAGTCAAATTCGATTGGAATCGAGCCAATGAAAAGCGGTTTTTGTTTTCATGATGACTTCGGGTTTGTTCGTTTTTGGTGAAATGCCAGCAAAATTTGATTGGAATCGAGTCAATTAAAAGTGGTTTTTGATTTCATGATAACTTCGGGTTTTTTCGTTCTTGAGGAATTGCTAGTCAAATTCAGTTGGAATCGAGTCAATGGAAAGTGGTTTTTGATTTCGTGATAACTTCAGGTTTGTTCGTTTTTGGCGAATCGCTTACCTAATTCAAGTAGAATCGAGCAAATGGAATGTGGGTTTCGGTTTCGTGGTAACTTCGGGTTTGGCAGTTTTAGGCGAATTGCTAGTCTAATTCGATTGGAATTGAGCCAATGAAAAGTAGGTTTTGATTTCATGATAACTTCGGGTTTGTCCGTTTTTTGCGAATTGCTAGTCTAATTTTATTGGAATCGAGTCAATGAAAAGTGGTTTTTGATTTCATGATAAGTTCGGGTTTGTTCGTTTTTGGCGAATTACTAGTCAAATTCGATTGGAATCGAGTCAATGAAAAGTGGTTTTTGATTTCATGATAACTTTGGGTTTGTTCGTTTTTGGCGAATTGCTAATCAAATTCGATTGGAATCGAGCCAATGAAAATTGATTTTTGATTTCGTGATAACTTCGAGTTTGGTACTTTTTGGCGAACTGCTAGTCTAATTCGATTGGAATCGTGTCAATGAAAAGTGATTTTTGATTTCCTGATAACTTCGGGTTTGTTCATTTTTGGCGAATTGCTAGTCAAATTCGATTGGAATCGAGTCAATGAAAAGTTACTTTTGATTTCATGATAACTTCAAGTTTGTTCGTTTTTCGCGAATTGCTAGTCAAATTCAATTGGAATAGTGCCAATGAAAAGTGGATTTTGATTTAATGAAAACTTCGGGCTTGTTCGTTTTTGGCGAAATGATAGTCTAATTCGATTGTAATCGAGTCAATGAAAAGTTGTTTTTGATTTCATGATAACTTCGTGGTTGTTCAGTTTTGGCGAATTGCTAACCAAATTCGATTGGAATCGAGTCAATGAAAAGTGGTTTTTGATTTCACGATAACTTTGGGTTTTCCCGTTTTTGGCGAATTGCTAATCAAATTCGATTGGAATCTAGCCAATGAAAAGTAGTTTTTGATTTCAAGATAACTTCGGGTTTGTTCGTTTTTGGCGAATTGCTAGTCAATTCGATTGGAATCGAGTCAATGAAAAGTAGTTTTTGATTTCATGATAACTTCGGATTTTTTCATTTTTCGCGAATTGCTAGTCAAATTCCATTGGAATAGAGCCAATGAAAAGTGGATTTTGATTTAATGAAAACCTCGGGCTTTTTCGTTTTTGGCGAAATGATAGTCTATTTCGATTGTAATCGACCCAATAAAAAGTGGGTTTTGATTTCATGATAACTTTGGGTTTGTTCGTTTTTGGCGAATTCCTAGTTAAATTCGATTGGAATCGAGTCAATGAAAAGTGGTTTTTGATTTCATGATGACCTCGGGTTTGTTCGTTTTTGGCGAATTGCTAGTCAAATTTGATTGTAATCGAGTCAATGAAAAGTGGTTTTTGATATCATGATAACTTCGAGTTTTTTTCGTTTTTTGCGAATTGCTAGCCAAATTCAATTGGAATAGAGCCAATGAAAAGTGATTTTTCATTTCACGATAACTTCGAGCTTGTTCATTTTTGGCGAATTGCTAGTCAAATTCGATTGGAATCGAGGCAATGAAAAGTTGTTTTTGATTTCATGATAACTACGGGTTTTTTCATTTTTCGCGAATTGCTAGTCAAATTCGATTGGAATCGAGCCTATGAAAAGTGGTTTTTGATTTCATGATAACTTCAGGTTTTTTCCTTTCTTGCCAATTGCTAGTCAAATCCGATTGGAATCGAGCCAATAAAAAGCGGTTTTTGTTTTCATGATGACTTCGGGTTTGTTCGTTTTTGATGAAATGCCAGCAAAATTTGATTGGAATCGAGCCATGAAAAGTGGTTTTTGATTTCATGATAACTTCGGGTTTTTTCGTTCTTGGCGAATTGCTAGTCAAATTCAGTTGGAATCGAGTCAATGGAAAGTGGTTTTTGATTTCGTGATAACTTCGGGTTTGTTCGTTTTTGGCAAATCGCTTGCCTAATTCGATTAGAATCGAGAAAATGAAAAGTGGGTTTCGATTCGTGGTAACTTCGGGTTTGGCAGTTTTGGGCGAATTGCTAGTCTAATTCGATTGGAATTGAGCCAATGAAAAGTGTGTTTTGATTTCATGACAACTTCGGGTTTGTCCGTTTTTTGCGAATTGCTAGTCTAATTCTATTGGAATCGAGTCAATGAAAAGTGGTTTTTGATTTCATGATAACTTCGGGTTTGTTCGTTTTTGGCGAATTACTAGTCAAATTCGATTGGAATCGAGTCAATGAAAAGTGGTTTTTGATTTCATGATAACTTTGGGTTTGTTCGTTTTTGGCGAATTGCTAATCAAATTCGATTGGAATCGAGCTAATGAAAATTGATTTTTGATTTCATGATAACTTCGAGTTTGGTACTTTTTGGCGAACTGCTAGTCTAATTCGATTGGGATTGAGCCAACGAAAAGTGGGTCTTGATTTCATGATAGCTTCGGGTTTCTTCGTTTTTGGCAGGTTTCTAGTCAAATTCGATTGGAATCGTGTCAATGAAAAGTGGTTTTTGATTTCCTGATAATTTCGGGTTTGTTCATTTTTGGCGAATTGCTAGTCAAATTCGATTGGAATCGAGTCAATGAAAAGTTATTTTTGATTTCATGATAACTTCAAGTTTGTTCGTTTTTGGCGAATTGCTAGTCAAATTCAATTGGAATAGGGCCAATGAAAAGTGGATTTTGATTTAATGAAAACTTCGGGCTTGTTCGTTTTTGGCGAAATGATAGTCTAATTTGATTGTAATCGAGTCAATGAAAGGTGGTTTCTGATTTCATGATAACTTCGTGCTTGTTCATTTTTGGCGAATTGCTAACCAAATTCAATTGGAATCGAGTCAATAAAAAGTGGTTTTTGATTTCATGATAACTTCGGGTTTGTTCATTTTTGGCGAATTGCTAGTCTAATTCGATTGGAATCGAATCAATGAAAAGTGGGTTTTGATTTCGTGGTAACTTTGGGTTTGGCAGTTTTTGGCAAATTGCTAGTCTAATTCGATTGGAATTGAGCCAATGAAAAGTGGGTTTTGATTTCATAATAATTCCGGGTTTCTTCATTTTGATTTCATGAAAACTTTGGGCCTGTTCGTTTTTGGTGAATTGCTAGTCAAATTCGATTGGAATCGAGTCAATGAAAAGTGGTTTTTGATTTCATCATAACTTCGCGTTTGTTCGTTTTTGGCGAATTGCTAATCAAATTCGATTGGAATCAAGTCAACGAAAAGTGGTTTTTGATTTCATGATGACTTCGGATTTTTTCGTTTTTCACGAATTGCTAGTCAAATTCAATTGGAATAGAGCCAATGAAAAGTGAATTCAGATTTCAAGAATACTTCGGGTTCGTTCGTTTTTGACGAATTGCTAGTCAAATTCGATTGGAATCGAGTGAATGAAAAGCTGTTTTTGATTTCATGATAACTTCGGGTTTTTGTTCGTTTTTCGCGAATTGCTTGGCAAATTCAGTTGGAATAGAGCCAATGAAAAGTGGATTTTGATTTTATGAAAACCTCGGGCTTGTTTGTTTTTGGCGAATTGCTAGTCTAATTCGATTGGAATTGAGTCAACGAAAAGTGGTTTTTGATTTCAAGATAACTTCGGGTTTTTTCATTTTTTGGGAATTGCTAGTCAAATTCGATTGGAATCGAGCCAATGAAAAGTGGTTTTTTATTTCATGATAACTCCGGGTTTTTTCGTTTTTGGCAAATTGCTAGTCAAATTCGATTAGAATCGAGCCAATGAAAAGTGGTTTTTGATTTCTTGATAACTTCGGATTTTTTCGTTTTTGGCGAATTGCTAGTCAAATTTGATTGGAATCAAGCCAATGAAATGTGGTTTTGATTTCATGATAACTTCGGGTTTGTTCGTTTTCGAAAAATTGCTAGACAAATTCGATTGGAATCAAGTCAATGAAAAGTGGTTTTTGATTTCATGATAACTTCGGGTTTTTTCGTTTTTCGTGAATTGCTAGTCAAATTCCATTGGAATGGAACCAATGAAAAGTGGATTTTGATTTCACGAAAACTTCGGGCCCGTTCATTTTTGGCGAATTGCTAGTCAAATTCGATTGGAATCGAGTCAATGAAAAGTGGTTTTTGATCTCATGATAACTTCGGGTTTGTTCATTTTTGGCGAATTGCTAGTCAAATTCAATTGGAATCGAGTCAATGAAAAGTTGTTTTTCATTTCATGATAACTTCGGGTTTGTTCATTTTTCGCGAATTGCGAGTAAAATTCGATTGGAATGGAGTCAATGTAAAGTGGCTTTTTATTTCATGGTAACTTCGGGTTTGTTCGTTTTTGGCGAATTGCTAGTCAAACGATTGGAATCGAGTCAATGAAAAGTGGTTTTTGAATTCGTGATAACTTCGGGTTTGTTCGTTTCTGGCGAATTGCGAGTCAAATTAGATTGGAATGGAGCCAATGAAAAGTGGTTTTTGATTTTATGAAAACTTCGGGCTTGTTCGTTTTTGGCGAATTGCTAGTCTAATTCGATAGGAATCGAGTCAATGAAAAGTGGTTTTTGATTTTATGAAAACTTCGGGCTTGTTCGTTTTTGGCGAATTGCTAGTCTAATTCGATAGGAATCGAGTCAATGAAAAGTGGTTTTTGATTTCATGATAACTTCGTGGCTGTTCGTTTTTGGCGATTGCTAGCCAAATTTGATTGGAATCGAGTCAATGAAAAGTGGTTTTTGATTCCATGATAACTTCGGGTTTGTTCGTTTTTGGCGAATTGCTAGTCAAATTTGATTGGAATTGAGTCAATGAAAAGTGGTTTTTGATTTCATGATAACTTCGAGTTTTTTTTTGTTTTTGGCGAATTGCTAGCCAAATTCAATTGCAATAGAGCCAACGAAAAGTGGTTTTTCATTTCAAGATAACATCGAGCTTGTTCATTTTTGGCGAATTGCTAGTCAAATTTGACTGGAATCGAGGCAATGAAAAGTTGTTTTTGATTTCATGATAACTGCGGGTTTTTTCATTTTTTGCGAATTGCTAGTCAAATTCGATTGGAATCGAGCCTATGAAAATTGGTTTTTGATTTCATGATAACTTCGAGTATTTTCGTTTTTTGCGAATTGCTAGTCAAATTCGATTGGAATCGAGCCAATGAAAAGTGGTTTTTGATTTCACGATAACTTTGGGTTTTTTCGTTTTTGGCGAATTGCTAGTCAAATTCGATTGGAATCTAGCCAGTGAAAAGTTGTTTTTGATTTCATGATAACTTCGGGCTTGTTCATTTTTGGCGAATTGCTAGTCAAATTCGATGGGAATCGAGTCAATGAAAAGTGGATTTTGATTTCATGAAAACTTCGGGCTGTTCATTTTTGGCGAATTGCTAGTCAAATTCGATTGGAGTCGAGTCAATGAAAAGTGATTTTTGATTTCATGATAACTTCGGGTTTGTTCATTTTTGAGGAATTACTAGCCAAATTCGATTGGAATCGAGTCAATGAAAAGTGGTTTTTCATTTCATGATAACTTCGGGTTTGTTCGTTTTTCGCGAATTGCGAGTAAAATTCGATTGGAATGGAGTCAATGTCAAGTGGCTTTTGATTTCATGGTAACTTCGGGTTTGTTCGTTTTTGGCGAATTTCTAGTCAAATTCGATTGGAATCGAGTAAATGAAAAGTGGTTTTTGATTTCGTGATAACTTTGGGTTTGTTCGTTTCTGGCGAATTGCGAGTCAAATTAGATTGGAATGGAGCCAATGAAAAGTGGTTTTTGATTTTATGAAAACTTCGGGCTTGTTCGTTTTTGGCGAATTGCTAGTCTAATTCGATTGGAATCGAGTCAATGAAAAGTGGTTTTTGATTTCAAGATAACTTCGTGGTTGTTCGTTTTTGGGGAACTGCTAACCAAATTTGATTGGAATCGAGTAAATGAAAAGTAGTTTTTGATTTCATGATAACTTCGGGTTTGTTTGTTTTTTGCGAATTTCTAGTCAAATTCGATTGGAATCGAGTAAAGGAAAAGTGGTTTTTGATTTCCTGATAACTTAGGGTATGTTCATTTTCTGGAGAATTGCTTGTCAAATTCGATTGGAATCGAGTCAATGAAAAGTTGTTTTTGATTTCATGATAACTTCGGGTTTGTTCGTTCTTTGGCGAATTGCTAGTCAAATTCAATTGGAATAGAGCCAAGGAAAAATGAATTTTGATTTCAAGAATACTTCGGGTTTGTTCGTTTTTCACGAATTGCTAGTCAAATTTGATTGGAATCGAGTCAATAAAAAGTTCTTTTCGATTTCATGATAACTTCAGGTTTTTTCATTTTTTGCGAATCGCTAGTCAAATTCAATTGGAATAGAGCCAATGAAAAGTGGATTTTGATTTAATGAAAACTTCGGGCTTGTTCGTTTTTGGCGAAATGATAGTCTATTTCGATTGTAATCGAGCCAATGAAAAATGGGTTCTGATTTCATGATAACTTTGGGTTTGTTCGTTTTTGGCGAATTCCTAGTCAAATTCGATTGGAATCGAGTAAATGAAAAGTGGTTTTTGATTTCATGATAACTTCGGGTTTGTTCATTTTTGGCAAATTGCCAGTCAAATTTGATTGGAATCGAGTCAATGAAAAGTGGTTTTTGATTTCATGATAACTTCGGGTTTTTCAATTTTTCGCGGATTGCTAGTCAAATTCCATTGGAATAGAGCCAATGAAAAGTGGATTTTGATTTAATGAAAACTTCGTGCTTGTTCGTTTTTGGCGAATTGCTAGTCAAATTTGATTGGAATTGAGTCAATGAAAAGTGGTTTTTGATTTCATGATAACTTCGGGTTTGTTTGTTTTTTGCGAATTTCTAGTCAAATTCGATTGGAATCGAGTAAAGGAAAAGTGGTTTTTGATTTTCTGATAAATTAAGGTGTGTTCATTTTTTGGAGAATTGCTAGTCAAATTCGATTGGAATCGAGTCAATGAAAAGTAGTTTTTGATTTCATGATAACTTCGGGTTTGTTCATTTTTTGCGAATTGCTAGTCAAATTCAATTGGAATAGAGCCAATGAAAAGTGGATTTTGATTTAATGAAAACTTCGGGCTTGTTCGTTTTTGGCGAATTCCTAGCCAAATTCGATTGGAATCTAATCAATGAAAAGTGGTTTTTGATTTCATGATAACTTCGGGTTTGTTCGTTTTTGGCGAATTGCTAGTCAAATTTGATTGGAATCGAGTCAATGAAAAATGGTTTTTGATTTCATGATAACTTCGAGTTTTTTTCGTTTTTGGCGAATTGCTAGCCAAATTCAATTGGAATAGAGCCAATGAAAAGTGGTTTTTCATTTCACGATAACTTCGAGCTTGTTCATTTTTGGCGAATTGGTAGTCAAATTAGCTTGGAATCGAGGCAACGAAAAGTTGTTTTTGATTTCATGATAACTACGGGTTTTTTCGTTTTTCGTAAATTGCTAGTTAAATTCGATTGGAATCGAGCCTATGAAAATTGGTTTATGATTTCATGATAACTTCAGGTTTTTTCATTTTTTACGAATTGCTAGTCAAATTCGATTCGAATCGAGCCAATGAAAAGTGGTTTTTGATTTCACGAGAACTTTGGGTTTTTTCGTTTTTGGCGAATTGCTAGTCAAATTCGATTGGAATCTAGCCAGTGAAAAGTGGTTTTTGATTTCATGATAACTTCGGGTTTGT
>NW_019263355.1:0-14145 GCF_002742605.1 Olea europaea var. sylvestris
TCCGACACAGTCACGAAAAATGACGAAATTACACCCGGCGCTATTTTTGTTCCCGATCGACCTGTCAAATTTGAGCCCATTCCAACACAGTCGAGAAAAATGACAAAATTGCCGCCGACGCGATTTTTTTTCGATCAAACTGCCAAATTTCAGCCAATTCCGACGCAGTCGAGAAAAATGACGAAATTGCCCCCGACTCGATTTTTTGTTTCCGATCAGCCTGTCAAATTTTAGCACATTCCTGCATAGTCGTGAAAAATGACGAAATTGCCCCCGGCACGATTTTTTGTTTCCGATCAACTTGTCAAATTTTAGCCAATTCCGATACAGTCGCGAAAAATAACGAAATTGACCCCGGCGCGGTTTTTTGTTTCCGATCAACCTGTCAAATTTTGGCCAATTCCTACACAGTCGGGAAAAATGACAAAATTGCCCCCGGCGCGGTTCTTTGTTTCCGATCAACCTGTCAAATTTTAGCCCATTCCTGCATAGTCGCGAAAAATGACGAAATTGCCCCCGGAGCGATTTTTTGTTTCCGATCAACCTGCCAAATTTTAGCCAATTTCGATATAGTCGCGAAAAATGACGAAATTGACCCCGGCGCTGTTTTTTGTTTCCGATCAACCTGTCAAATTTTAGCCCATTCTGATACAGTCGCGAAAAATAACGAAATTGCCCCCGGCGCGATTTTTGATTCCGATCATCCTGTCAAATTTGAGCCCATTCAGACACAGTCGAGAAAAATGACGAAATTGCCCCCGGCGCGATTTTTATTTCAGATCAAACTGCCAAATTTAAGCCAATTCCGACACAGTCGAGAAAAATGACGAAATTGCCCCTGGTGCGATTTTTGTTTCCGATCAACAAGTCAAATTTTAGTCAATTTCGACACAGTCATGAAGAATGACGAAATTACACCCGGTGCGATTTTTGTTCCCGATAAACCTGTCAAATTTTAGGCCATTCCGACATAGTCCCGAAAAATGACGAAATTACACCCGGCGCTACTTTTGTTCTCGATTAACCTGTCAAATTTGAGCCCATTCCGACACAGTCGAGAAAAATGACTAAATTGCCGTCGGGGCGATTTTTATTTCCGATCAAACTGCCAAATTTCAGCCAATTCCGACACAGTCGAGAAAAATGACGAAATTGCCCCCGGCGCGGTTTTTGTTTCCGATCTACCAATCAAATTTTAGCCAATTCCGACACAGTCGCGAAAAATGACGAAATTACAACCGTCGCGATTTTTGTTCCCGATCAACCAGTCAAATTTGAGTTCATTCCGACACAGTCTCGAAAAATGACGAAATCACCACCTGCGCGATTTTTGTTACCGATAAACCTGTCAAATTTTAGCCCATTCCTACACAAGTCGGGAAAAATGACGAAATTGCCCCCGGCGTGGTTTTTTGTTTCCGATCAGCCTGTCAAATTTTAGCTTATTCCTACACAGTCGTGAAAAATGTCGAAATTGCCCTCGGCGCGGTTTTTTGTTTCCGATCAACCTGTCAAATTTTAGCCAATTCCGATACAGTCGCGAAAAATGACGAAATTGACCCCGGTGCGATTTTTTGTTTCCGATCAACTTGTCAAATTTTAGACCATTCTGATACAGTCGCAAAAAACAACGAAATTGCCCACGGCACGATTTTTGTTTGCGATCATCCTGTCAAATTTGAGCCCATTCCGACACAGTCGAGAAAAATGACGAAATTGTCCCCGGCGCAGTTTTTGTTTCCGATCAACAAGTCAAATTTTAGTCAATTCCGACACGGTCGCGAAAAATGACGAAATTACACCCGGCGCGATTTTTGTTCCCGATAACCTTGTCAAATTTGAGCCCATTCCGACACAGTCGGGAAAATGACGAAATTGACGTCGGCGTGATTTTTATTTCTGATCAAACTGCCAAATTTCAGCTAATTCCGACACAGTCGAGAAAAATGACGAAATTGCCGCCGACGGGATTTTTATTTCCGATCAAACTGCCAAATTTCAGCCAATTCCGACACAGTCGAGAAAAATAACGAAATGGCCCCCGGCGCGATTTTTGTTTCCGATCAACCAGTCAAATTTTAGCCAAATTCGACACAGTCGCGGAAAATGACGAAATTACACCCAGTGCTACTTTTGTTCCCGATAACCTTGTCAAATTTGAGCCCATTCCGACACAGTCGAGAAAAATGACGAAATTGCCGCCGGCGCGATTTTTATTTTCGATCAAACTGCCAAATTTCAGCTAATTCCGACACAGTCGAGAAAAATGACTAAATTGTCCCCGGCACGGTTTTTGTTTCCGATCAACCCATCAAATTTCAGCCAATTCCGACACAGTCGAGAAAAATGACGAAATTGCCCAGGCGTGATTATTGTTTCCGATCAACAAGTCAAATTTCAGCCAATTCCGACACTGTCGCGAAAAATGACGAAATTACACCCGGCGCGATTTTTGTCCCCGATCAACCTGTCAAATTTCAGCCAATTCCGACACAGTCGAGAAAAATGACGAAATTACCCCCGGCGCGATTTTTGTTTCCGATCAACCCATCAAATTTCAGCCAATTCCGACACTGTGGCAAAAAATGACGAAATTACACCTGGCGCGATTTTTGTCCCCGATCAACCTGTCAAATTTCATCCAATTCCGACACAGTCGAGAAAAATGACGAAATTGCCCCCGGCGCGATTTTTGTTTCCGATCAACCAGTCAAATTTTAGCCAATTCCGACACAGTCGCGGAAAATGACGAAATTGCCCTCGGAGCGATTTTTGTTTCCGATCAACCTGTCAAATTTTAGCCAATTCCGACCCAGTCGCGAAAAATGACGAAATTGCCCCGGCGCGATTTTTGTTTCCGATCAACCTGTAAATTTTGAGCCAATTCCGACACAATCGAGAAAAATGTCGAAATTGCCACCGGCGCGGTTTTTGTTTCCGATCAACAAGTCAAATTTCAGCCAATTCCGACACTGTCGCGAAAATTGATGAAATTACACCCGGAGCGATTTTTGTCCCGGATAAACCTGTCAAATTTAAGCCAATTCCGACACAGTCGAGAAAAATGACGAAATTACCCCCGGCGCGGTTTTTGTTTCCGATCAACAAGTCAAATTTTAGTCAATTCCAACACAGTCGCGAAAAATGACGAAATTACACCCGGCGCGATTTTTGTTCCCGATAAACCTGTCAAATTTGAGCCCATTCCGACACGGTCGAGAAAAATGACGAAATTGCCGTCAGCGCGATTTTTATTTCCGATCAAACTGCCAAATTTCAGCCAATTCCGACACAGTCGAGAAAAATGACGAAATTGCCCCCAGCAAGA
Organism: Olea europaea var. sylvestris; assembly: GCF_002742605.1. Classification (NCBI taxonomy): domain Eukaryota; kingdom Viridiplantae; phylum Streptophyta; class Magnoliopsida; order Lamiales; family Oleaceae; genus Olea; species Olea europaea. The sequence goes on from NW_019263355.1 coordinate 3,329, forward strand.
TTTTTGTTTCAGATCAACCAGTCAAATTTTAGCCAATTTCGACACAGTCGCGGAAAATGACGAAATTACACCCGGTGCAATTTTTGCTCCCGATCAACCTATCAAATTTGAGCCCATTCCGACACAGTCGAGAAAAATGACAAAATTGCCCCCGGCGCAATTTTTGTTTCCGATGGACCTGTCAAATTTTAGCCAATTCCGGCCCAGTCGCGAAAAATGACGAAATTGCCCTGGCGCGATTTTTGTTTCCGATCAATCTATCAAATTTGAGCCCATTCCGACACAGTCGAGAAAAATGACGAAATTGCCCCCAGCGCGATTTTTATTTCAGATCAAACTGCCAAAATTTCTGCCAATTCTGACACAGACGAGAAAAATGACGAAATTGCCCCCGGCACGGTTTTTGTTTCCGATCAACAAGTCAAATTTCAGCCAATTCCAACACTGTCGCGAAAAATGACGAAATTACACCCGGCGCGGTTTTTGTTCCCGATAAACCTGTCAAATTTCAGCCAATTCCGACACAGTCGAGAAAAATGTCAAAATTGCCCCCGGCGCGATTTTTATTTCAGATCAAACAGCCAAATTTCAGCCAATTCCGACACAGTCGAGAAAAATGACGAATTTCCCCCAGCGCGATTTTTGTTTCCGATCAACAAGTCAAATTTCAGCCAATTCCGACACTGTCGCGAAAAATGACGAAATTACACCTGGCGCGATTTTTGTTCCCGATAAACCTGTCAAATTTCAAACTACTCCGACACGGTCGCGAAAAATGACGAAATTACACCCGGCGCTATTTTTGTCCCCGATAAACATGTCAAATTTTAGCCCATTCTGATACAGTCGCGAAAAATAACGAAATTGCCCCCGGGGCGATTTTTTTTCCGACCATCCTGTCAAATTTGAGCCCATTCCGACACAGTCGAGAAAAATGACGAAATAGCCCTCGGCGCGATTTTTATTTCAGATCAAACTGCCAAATTTCCGCCAATTTCGACACAGTCGGGAAAAATGACGAAATTGCCCCCGGCGCTGTTTTTGTTTCCGATCAACAAGTCAAATTTTAGTCAATTCTGACACAGTCGCGAAAAATGACGAAATTACACCCGGCGTGATTTTTGTTCCCGATAAACCTGTCAAATTTGAGCCGATTCCGACACAGTCGAGAAAAATGACGAAATATCCCTCGGCGCGATTTTTATTTCAGATCAAACTGCCAAATTTCCGCCAATTTCGACACAGTCGGGAAAAATGACGAACTTGCCCCCGGCGCTGTTTTTGTTTCCGATCAACAAGTCAAATTTTAGTCAATTCTGACACAGTCGCGAAAAATGACGAAATTGCCCCCGGAGCGATTTTTGTTTCCGATCAACCTGTCAAATTTTAGCCAATTCCGACCCAGTCGCGAAAAATGACGAAATTGCCCCGGGGCGATTTTTGTTTCCGATCAACCTGTCGAATTTGAGCCACTTCCGACACAGTCGAGAAAAATGTCGAAATTGCCCCCGACGCGACTTTTATTTCAGATGAAACTGCCAAATTTCTGCCAATTCCGACACAGTCGAGAAAAATGACGAAATTGCCCTCTGCGCGATTTTTGCTTCCGATCAACAAGTGAAATTTCAGTCAATTTCGACACTGTCGCCAAAAATGATCAAAATACACCCGGAGCGATTTTTGTCCCCGACAAACCTGTCAAATTTCAGCCAATTCCGACGAAGTCGAGAAAAATGACGAAATTGCCCCCGGCGCGATTTTTGTTTCCGATCAACCAGTCAAATTTTAGCCAATTCCAACACAATCGCGAAAAATGACGAAATTACACCCGGCGCAGTTTTTGTTTCCGGTCAACCAGTCAAATTTTAGCCAATTCCCACACAGTCGTGAAAAATGACGAAATTACATCCGGAGCTATTTTTCTTCCCAATCAAACTGCCAAATTTCAGCCGATTCCGACACAGTCGAGAAAAATGATGAAATTGCCCCCGGCGCGATTTTTGTTCCCGATCGACCTGTCAAATTTGAGCCCATTCCGACACAGTCGAGAAAAATGACAAAATTGCCGCCGGTGCGATTTTTTTCGATCAAAATGCCAAATTTCAGCCAATTCCGACACAGTCGAGAAAAATGACGAAATTGCCCCTGGCGCGGTTTTTTGTTTCCGATCAGCCTGTCAAATTTTAACCCATTCCTGCACAGTCGTGAAAAATGACGAAATTGCCCCCGGCACGGTTTTTTGTTTCCGATCAACTTGTCAAATTTTAGCCAATTCCGATACAGTCAAGAAAAATGACGAAATTGACCTCGGCGCGGTTTTTTGTTTCCGATCAACCTGTCAAATTTTGGCCCATTCCTACACAGTCGGGAAAAATGACAAAATTGCCCCCGGCGCGGTTCTTTGTTTCCGATCAAACTGTCAAATTTTAGCCCATTCCTGCACAGTCGTGAAAAATGACGAAATTGCCCCCGGAGAGATTTTTTATTTCCGATCAACCTGTCAAATTTTAGCCAATTTCGATATAGTCGCGAAAAATGACGAAATTGACCCCGGCGCGATTTTTTGTTTCCGATCAACCTGTCAAATTTTAGCCCATTCCGACACAGTCGCGAAAAATGACGAAATTACACCCGGCGCGATTTTTGTTCCTGATAAACTTGTCAAATTTCAACCAATTCCGACACAGTCGAGAAAAATGACGAAATTGCCGCCAGCGCGATTTTTATTTCCGATCAAACGCCCAAATTTCAGCCAATTCCGACACAGTCGAGAAAAATGACGAAATTGCCGCCAGCGCGATTTTTATTTCCGATCAAACGCCCAAATTTCAGCCAATTCCGACACAGTCGAGAAAAATGACGAAATTGCCGCCAGCGCGATTTTTATTTCCGATCAAACGCCCAAATTTCAGCCAATTCCGACACAGTCGAGAAAAATGACGAAATTGCCGCCAGCGCGATTTTTATTTCCGATCAAACGCCCAAATTTCAGCCAATTCCGACACAGTCGAGAAAAATGACGAAATTGCCGCCAGCGCGATTTTTATTTCCGATCAAACGCCCAAATTTCAGCCAATTCCGACACAGTCGAGAAAAATGACGAAATTGCCGCCAGCGCGATTTTTATTTCCGATCAAACGCCCAAATTTCAGCCAATTCCGACACAGTCGAGAAAAATGACGAAATTGCCGCCAGCGCGATTTTTATTTCCGATCAAACGCCCAAATTTCAGCCAATTCCGACACAGTCGAGAAAAATGACGAAATTGCCGCCAGCGCGATTTTTATTTCCGATCAAACGCCCAAATTTCAGCCAATTCCGACACAGTCGAGAAAAATGACGAAATTGCCGCCAGCGCGATTTTTATTTCCGATCAAACTGCCAAATTTCAGCCAATTCCGACAGTCGAGAAAAATGACGAAATTGCCCCCGGCGCGATTTTTGTTTCCGATCTACCAATCAAATTTTAGCCAATTCCGACACAGCCGCGAAAAATGACGAAATTACAACTGCCGCGATTTTTGTTCCCGATCAACCAGTCAAATTTGAGTTCATTTCGACACAGTCTCGAAAAATGACGAAATCACCACCTGCGAGATTTTTGTTACCGATAAACCTGTCAAATTTTAGCCCATTCCTACACAAGTCGGGAAAAATGACGAAATTGCCCCCGGAACGGTTTTTTGTTTCCGATCAGCATGTCAAATTTTGGCTTATTCCTACACAGTCGTGAAAAATGTCGAAATTTCCCTCGGCGCGGTTTTTTGTTTACGATCAACCTGCCGAATTTTAGCCAATTCCGATACAGTCGCGAAAAATGACGAAATTGACCCCGGTGCGATTTTTTGTTTCCGATCAACCTGTCAAATTTCAGACCATTCTGATACAGTCGCGAAAAACAACGAAATTGCCCACGGCACGATTTTTGTTTGCGATCATCCTGTCAAATTTGACCCCATTCCGACACAGTCGAGAAAAATGACGAAATTGCCCCCGACGCGATTTTTATTTCAGATCAAACTGCCAAATTTCAGCCCATTTCGACACCGTCGCGAAAAATGACGAAATTGTCCCCGGCGCGATTTTTATTTCCGATCAACCTGCCAAATTTCAGCCCATTTCGACACCGTCGCGAAAAATGACGAAATTACACCCGGCACGATTTTTGTTCCCGATAAACCTGTCAAATTTGAGCCCATTCCGACACAGTTGAGAAAAATGACGGAATTGTCGCCGGCGCGATTTTTATTTCCGATCAAACTGCCAAATTTCAGCCAATTCCGACACAGTCGAGAAAAATAACGAAATTGCCCCCGTCGCGATTTTTGTTTCCGATCAACCAGTCAAATTTTAGCCAAATTCGACACAGTCGCGGAAAATGACGAAATTACACCCGACGCTACTTTTGTTCCCGATCAACCTGTCAAATTTGAGCCCATTCCGACACAGTCGAGAAAAATGACGAAATTTCCGTCGGCGCGATTTTTATTTTCGATCAAACTGCCAAATTTCAGCCAATTCTGACACAGTCGAGAAAAATGACGAAATTGTCCTCGGCGCGGTTTCTGTTTTCGATCAACCCATCATATTTCAGCCAATTCCGACACGGTCTAGAAAAATGACGAAATTGCCCAGGCGCGATTATTGTTTCCGATCAACAAGTCAAATTTCAGCCAATTCCGACACTGTCGCGAAAAATGACGGAATTACACCCGGCGCGATTTTTGTCCCCGATCAACCTGTCAAATTTCAGCCAATTCCGACACAGTCGAGAAAAATGACGAAATTGCCCCCGGCGCGATTTTTGTTTCCGATCAAACTGCCAAATTTCAGCCAATTCCGACACAGTCGAGAAAAATGGCTAAATTGTCCCCGGCGCGGTTTTTGTTTCCGATCAACCCATCAAATTTCAGCCAATTCCGACACTGTCGCGAAAAATGACGAAATTACACCCGGCGCGATTTTTGTCCCCGATCAACCTGTCAAATTTCAGCCAATTCCGACACAGTCGAGAAAAATGACGAAATTGCCCCCGGCGCGATTTTTGTTTCCGATCAACCAGTCAAATTTTAGCCAATTCCGACACAGTCGCGAAAAATGACGAAATTGCACCCGGTGCTATATTTGTTCCCGATCAACCTGTCAAATTTGAGCCCATTCCGACACAGTCGAGAAAAATGACGAAATTGCCCCCGGAGCGATTTTTGTTTCCGATCAACCTGTCAAATTTTAGCCAATTCCTACCCAGTCGCGAAAAATGACGAAATTGCCCCGGCGCGATTTTTGTTTCCGATCAACCTGTAAAATTTGAGCCAATTCCGACACAATCGAGAAAATGTCGAAATTGCCACCGGCGCGGTTTTTGTTTCCGATCAACAAGTCAAATTTCAGCCAATTCCGACACTGTCGCGAAAAATGATGAAATTACACCCGGAGCGATTTTTGTCCCGGATAAACCTGTCAAATTTAAGCCAATTCCGACAAAGTCGAGAAAATGACGAACTTACCCCCGGCGCGGTTTTTGTTTCAGATCAACAAGTCAAATTTTAGTCAATTCCAACACAGTCGCGAAAAATGACGAAATTACACCCGGCGCGATTTTTGTTTCCGATAAACCTGTCAAATTTGAGCCCATTCCGACACGGTCGAGAAAAATGACGAAATTGCCGTCTGCGCGATTTTTATTTCCGATCAAACTGCCAAATTTCAGCCAATTCCGACACAGTCGAGAGAAATGACGAAATTGCCCCCGGCAAGATTTTTGTTTCAGATCAACCAGTAAAATTTTAGCCAATTCCGACACAGTCGCGAAAAATGACGAAATTACACCCGGTGCTATTTTTGCTCCCGATCAACCTGTCAAATTTGAGCCCATTCCGACACAGTCGAGAAAAATGACAAAATTGCCCCGGGCGCGATTTTTGTTTCCAATCGACCTGTCAAATTTTAGCCAATTCTGGCCCAGTCGCGAAAAATGACGAAATTGCCCTGGCGCGATTTTTGTTTCCGATCAATCTATCAAATTTGAGCCCATTCCGACACAGTCGAGAAAAATGACGAAATTGCCCCCAGCGCGATTTTTATTTCAGATCAAACTGCCAAATTTCTGCCAATTCTGACACAGACGAGAAAAATGACGAAATTGCCCCCGGCACGGTTTTTGTTTCCGATTAACAAGTCAAATTTCAGCCAATTCCGACACTGTAGCGAAAAATGACGAAATCACACCCGGCGCTATTTTTGTTCCCGATCGACCTGTCAAATTTGAGCCCATTCCGACACAGTTGAGAAAAATGACGAAATTGCTCCCGGCGCGATTTTTATTTCAGATCAAACTGCCAAATTTCCGCCAATTCCGACACAGTCGGGAAAAATGACGAAATTGCCCCCGGCGCTGTTTTTGTTTCCGATCAACAAGTCAAATTTTAGTCAATTCCGACACTGTCGCGAAAAATGACAAAATTACACCCGGCGTGATTTTTGTTCCCGATAAACCTGTCAAATTTGAGCCGATTCCGACACAGTCGAGAAAAATGACGAAATTGCCGCCGGCGCGATTTTTATTTCCGATCAAACTGCCAAATTTCAGCCAATTCCGACATAATCGAGAAAAATGACGAAATTGTCCCCGGCGCGGTTTTTGTTTCCGATCAACCCATCAAATTTCAGCCAATTCCGACACAGTCGAGAAAAATGACGAAATTGCTCCAGGCGCGATTTTTGTTTCCGATCAACAGGTCAAATTTAAGCCAATTCCGACACTGCCGCGAAAAATGACGAAATTACACCCGGCGCGATTTTTGTCCCCGATCAACCTGTCAAATTTCAGCCAATTCCGACACAGTCGAGAAAAATGATGAAATTGCCCCGGCGCGATTTTTGTTTCCGATCAACCTTTCAAATTTGAGCCAATTCCGACACAGTCGAGAAGAATGTCGAATTGCCCCCGGCGCAAATTTTATTTCAGATCAAACTGCCAAATTTCAGCCAATTTCGACACAGTCGAGAAAAATGACGAAACTGCCCCCGGCGCGATTTTTGTTTTCGATCAACAAGTCAAATTTCAGCCAATTCCGACACTATCGCGAAAAATGATGAAATTACACCCGGAGCGATTTTTGTCCCCGATAAACCTGTCAAATTCAAGCCAATTCCGACACAGTCGAGAAAAATGACGAAATTGCCCCCGACGCGATTTTTGTTTCCGATCAACCAGTCAAATTTTAGCCAATTCCGACACAGTTGCGAAAAATGACGAAATTACACCCGGCGCTATTTTTGTTCTCGATCAACCTGTCAAATTTGAGCCCATTCCGTCACAGTCGAGAAAAATGACGAAATTGCCGCCGGCTCGATTTTCTTTTCGATCAAACTGCCAAATTTCAGCCAATTCCGACACAGTCAAGAAAAATGACGAAATCGCCCCCGGCGCGATTTTTGTTTCCGATCAACCAGTCAAATTTTAGCCAATTTCGACACAGTCGCGAAAAATGACGAAATTACACCCGGCGTGATTTTTGTTCCCGATAAACCTGTCAAATTTGAGCCCATTCCGACACAGTCGAGAAAAATGATGAAATTGCCCCGGCGCGATTTTTGTTTCCGATCAACCAGTCAAATTTGAGCCAATTCCGACACAGTCGAGAAAAATGTCAAAATTGCCCCCGGCGCGAATTTTATTTCAGATCAAACTGCCAAATTTCAGCCAATTTCGACACAATCGAGAAAAATGACGAAACTGCCCCCGGCGCGATTTTTGTTTCCGATCAACAAGTCAAATTTCAGCCAATTCCGACACTATCGCGAAAAATGATGAAATTACACCCGGAGCGATTTTTGTCCCCGATAAACCTGTCAAATTCAAGCCAATTCCGACACAGTCGAGAAAAATGACGAAATTGCCCTCGACGCGATTTTTGTTTCCGATCAACCAGTCAAATTTTAGCCAATTCCGACACAGTCGCGAAAAATGACGAAATTACACCCGGCGCTATTTTTGTTCCCGATCAACCTGTCAAATTTGAGCCCATTCCGTCACAGTCGAGAAAAATGACGAAATTGCCTCCGGCTCGATTTTTTTTTGATCAAACTGCCAAATTTCAGCCAATTCCGACACAGTCAAGAAAAATGACGAAATTGCCCCCGGCGCGATTTTTATTTCCGATCAACCAGTCAAATTTTAGTCAATTCCTACACAGTCGTGGAAAATGACGAAATTACACCCGGTGCTATATTTGTCCCCGATCAACCTGTCAAATTTGAGGCCATTCCGACACAGTCGAGAAAAATGATGAAATTGCCCCCGGAGCGATTTTTGTTTCCGATGAACCTGTCAAATTTTAGCCAATTCCGACCCAGTCGCGAAAAATGACGAAATTGCCTCGGGGCGATTTTTGTTTCCGATCAACCTGTCAAATTTGAGCCACTTCCGACACAGTCGAGAAAAATGTCGAAATTGCGCCCGGCGCGACTTTTATTTCAGATCAAACTGCCAAATTTCAGCCAATTCCGACACAGTCGAGAAAAATGACGAAATTGCCCTCGGCGCGATTTTTGCTTCCGATCAACAAGTGAAATTTCAGCCAATTTCGACACTGTCGCGAAAAATGATGAAATTACACCCGGAGCGATTTTTGTCCTCGACAAACCTGTCAAATTTCAGCCAATTTCGACGCAGTCGAGAAAAATGACGAAATTGCCCCTGGCGCGGTTTTTGTTTCCGATCAACCAGTCAAATTTTAGCCAATTCCGACACAGTCGCGAAAAATGACGAAATTACACCAGGCGTTATTTTTGTTCCCGATCGACCTGTCAAATTTGAGTCCATTCCGACACAGTCGAGAAAAATGACAAAATTGCCGTCGGCGCGATTTTTTTTTCAATCAAACTGCCAAATTTCAGCCAATTCCGACACAGTCGAGAAAAATGAGGAAATTGCCCCCGGCGCGGTTTTTTGTTTCCGATCAGCCTGTCAAATTTTAGCCCATTCCTGCACAGTCGTGAAAAATGACGAAATTGCCCCCGGCACGGTTTTTTGTTTCCGATCAACTTGTCAAATTTTAGCCAATTCCGATACAGTCGCGAAAATGATGAAATTGACCCCGGCGCGGTTTTTTGTTTCCGATCAACCTGTCAAATTTTTGCCCATTTCGATATAGTCGCGAAAAATGACGAAATTTACCCCGCGCGGTTTTTTGTTTCCGATCAACTTGTCAAATTTTAGCCCATTCTGATACAGTCGGGAAAAATAACGAAATTGGCCCGGGGCGATTTTTGATTCCGATCATCCTGTCAAATTTGAGCCCATTCAGACACAGTCGAGAAAAATGACGAAATTGCCCCCGGCGCGATTTTTATTTCAGATCAAACTGCCAAATTTAAGCCAATTCTGACACAGTCGAGAAAAATGACGAAATTGCCCCTGGTGCGATTTTTGTTTCCGATCAACAAGTCAAATTTTAGTCAATTTCGACACAGTCATGAAGAATGACGAAATTACACCCGGTGCGATTTTTGTTCCCGATAAACCTGTCAAATTTTAGGCCATTCCGACATAGTCCCGAAAAATGACGAAATTACACCCGGCGCTACTTTTGTTCCCGATCAACCTGTCAAATTTGAGCCCATTCCGACACAGTCGAGAAAAATGACTAAATTGCCATCGGGGCGATTTTTATTTCCGATCAAACTGCCAAATTTCAGCCAATTCCGACACAGTCGAGAAAAATGACGAAATTGCCCCCGTCGCGGTTTTTTGTTTCCGATCAACAAGTCAAATTTTAGTAATCCCGACACAGTCATGAAAAATGACGAAATTACACCCGGCACGATTTTTGTTCCCGATAAACCAGTCAAATTTGAGCCCATTCCGACACAGTCGAGAAAAATGACGGAATTGCCGCCGGCGTGATTTTTATTTCCGATCAAACTGCCAAATTTCAGCCAATTCGGACACAGTCGAGAAAAATAACGAAATTGCCCCCGGCGCGATTTTTGTTTCCGATCAACCAGTCAAATTTTAGCCAAATTCGACACAGTCGCGGAAAATGACGAAATTACACCCGGCGCTACTTTTGTTCCCGATCAACCTGTCAAATTTGAGCCCATTCCGACCCAGTCGAGAAAAATGACGAAATTGCCGCCGGCGCGATTTTTATTTTCGATCAAACTGCCAAATTTCAGCCAATTCCGACACAGTCGAGAAAAATGACGAAATTGCCGCCGGCGCGATTTTTATTTTCGATCAAACTGCCAAATTTCAGCCAATTCCGACACAGTCGAGAAAAATGACGAAATTGCCGCCGGCGCGATTTTTATTTTCGATCAAACTGCCAAATTTCAGCCAATTCCGACACAGTCGAGAAAAATGACGAAATTGCCCCCGACGCGATTTTTGTTTCCGATCAACCAGTCAAATTTTAGCCAATTCCGACACAGCCGCGAAAAATGACGAAATTACACCCGGCGCTATTTTTGTCCCAGATCAACCCGTCAAATTTGAGCCCATTCCGACACAGTCGAGAAAAATGACGAAATTGCCGCCGGCGTGATTTTTATATCCGATCAAACTGTAAAATTTCAGCCAATTCCCGCGCAGTCGAGAAAAATGACGAAATTGCCCCCGGCGCGATTTTTTTTTCCGATCAACCAGTCAAATTTTAGCCAATTCCTACACAGTCGCGAAAAATGACGAAATTGCACCCGTTGCTATATTTGTTCCCGATCAACCTGTCAAATTTGAGCCCATTCCGACACAGTCGAGAAAAATGACGAAATTGCCCCCGGAGCGATTTTTGTTTCCGACCAACCTGTCAAAT